>NW_028280859.1:920000-1220000 GCF_059751285.1 Brachycentrus maculatus
AAGTTGAAAAAATGTACTTTACTTTTTCATCGAATTATTTTTGTGAGTTAATAATTAATATTGTCATATTAAGATTGTCCTGACGAAGAGACGGGTACGTCTCGAAACCGGTAGACATAAAAATTTCGGCGAGTGGTTATATACTAATACTTATTACTATTTTTTTTTGTAAAAAAATAAATTAGTAAAAATGACGAACCACAAAGTAAATGCTTTAAATATGAATTATATTGAGAATACTAATTTATATCTTTATAAATCTACAAAATTATTGTTCGACGTTATTTTCCTTTAAAATAATAGTATTTTTATTTTATTTTAAAGGTCGTTGAAAAAGTAAAGAAAAATTAAAAACTAGTGGTTGGATTTATTATTTTTGTGCCTAAGATACATATTTAATTTGCTGCCTGAAACCATTTAGAATTCCAGTAGTGATCATGTCTTAGAACAGTGTCCGTCGATGGTTGCTTCTTGTTGGAAGGGACAAGGTAGAAAGTGATTTAATTAAAATCCAGGTGTAATTTTATTGTAAAACCTTTATACTGTAAATTGTTATTGTATCTATTGTATGTAATGTATATAATCTAATATTTTAAAAAACAACTAATAATAATAATAATAAAATGTATTAACATGTAAGTATTTCGGCTCAACACAGGCCATGCCTTAAGAGCCGTAATACATATCGTAGTCGTTGAAGAGAAAATGACCAACTAACAAAACTTTATGTATTAATTTTAAATCAAACACAGATTTTTTGAGTCTACTAAGTTGTATTTTATTAACAAAAAACACATAAAAAATTATATTGTGACAATTGTTTCGCCTTGTTAGGGCATTATCAAACGAATGTGAAGATCAAATCGACTACGATTTGTCGATTTGATCTTCACATTCGTTTGATAATGCCCTAACAAGGCGAAACAATTGTCACAATATAATTTTTTATGTGTTTTTTGTTAATAAAATACAACTTAGTAGACTCAAAAAATCTGTGTTTGATTTAAAATTAATACATAAATTAAAATGGAGTTCTACAAATTAAATGCCAAGTCAATAAATAACTAACAAAACGTAAAATGTTCAGGAGGGCCATTTAAGTCACTTTTCCTTGGCAAGAAAATAAACATCAATGCAGTTAGTCGTTTGTAAGAAGTCAATATATTATACTTCCAAGATTAAAATCCTTTAGGATTTTTTCAGGGCAATATTAAGCTAGTAAGATATCAAATAGTCGATGATTACGTTTTTGTAAAAACATGCACTAGGTCACTTTCTCCTGTATGACTAAAAAAAAAATATATATATATATATATATATATATATATATATATATATATATATATATATATATATATATATATATATATATATATATATATATATATATATATATATATATATATATATATGTATATATATAAATATATAATGAAAATGATATAGTAAAAAATTAATGTATTCGAGAAACAATTGAAAACTTAAAAGCATTAAGTGGTAAGTGAATCGAGTCAGTATTCAAAGCCGGAATGGGATTTGGTTCCATCCAAGCCGATCTCGAGACAACAGACGACCAAGTATGAAAATAAACGATAGTTTTCGCTCCATTTGAAGGAAAGGAATGCGGTCAGTGGGTAAATTAAAAATAATAAATACGAAGTACTCGTAGAATAAATAGTCAGAAATGGAACTTGACGCGCAAAGCAATCGCTACGAGGTAAGCGATTTAATAATGTTATTAAATAAATGTTAGTAAAAATAATAAACTTACGAATGCAAAAAATGTTATGATTATGACTTAAACATTTATTTAAATAATAATTATTTCTTTACTAATCTGAAATATCTGAAAATCATCATCAATTTCGCAAGGAGAAAATGCCCACAAAACATTCAGTGGGATCATATATATTTTTTTAAATTATAGTAATCATAGCGTCCGCCTCCATAGTGTAGCGGTTAGCGCGCTAGGCTACCATGCTGGAGGTCCCGGGTTCGATTCCCAAGAAGGTCAAAATAAATATTAGTGATTTTTCAGTCTAATATTTATTTAATATGACCCTGGACTGGTACCTAAAGTGGAAGGCTGATCACCTTTCCCTCGTGTATTTAACGATCGAGATAACACGGCTTCTATACGATGCAGTGCCCTATGCACCATTGGGGTGCGGATAAGGGTTAGAAGAAGAAGAATAATAGTAATGTCTTCCTGTCTATGTTTACACGTGTTTTTAGATAACACTTCTTTATGTTGCTTTTTAATTATTTTTTTTAGTAATTATCAATATAACCTACACTTTGTGTAGGAAATAGGTGAGCCATGTTAATTATTCATATACGATATTAATTTAGAGGTAGGAACATCATAAATAAATTAATCTCCGAAGACAGAGATCGGTTATGGAAAGTGATAGCCACTTCAGATAGAGTAAGCTGAAGCGTTATTACAAAATTAATCAACTACGTTTCTTCGCGAGATTCAAAAGATTACTATCTAACTCATCATCAAAACAAATTTTAACCTTAAATGCTGTATTTAACATTTTTTTATTCTTTATAAAATAAAACAACTTTTATTTAACCACTTTTTATTGGTACACTTTATCCAACCGATTTCGACAAGAACCTTGTCATCATCATTAACTATTATGAGTATTTCAATGTTTTAGAATTTAGTACATAAACCCTGATGATGACAAGGTTCTTGTCGAAACCGTTTGGATAAAGTGTACCAATAAAAAGTAGTTAAAACAAAGTTATTTAATTTTGTAAAGTTTATAAAACTTGCCACAAAGTATCTGCGAAAAACATTAAAGATTTTTTTTTTATTTCATTATTTTAGATGGTATGACAAAAATGTGATTTTTTCTCTGATTTTAGAGCATTTTAATCAATTTACATAGTATTACACACGCATACGTGTTTAGTTATTATATTAATTTTACTTCTTACATAAATATATCTCATAAATACAAGGTAAATCCAAAGATAAGGGATTCTTACACATTTACTGCAGTGCTTTCAAAGACACATTGTGTGGAAAAAAAGGTAGAGCAGTGTTATATGATGAAAATAAGAAGATCAGCAATGGCTAGGCCCCTCGGTGTTGCCTGTACTCATAAAAACTACTCCCAATGTGTACGAGCGAGTCAACAAAATCATGACAGACAAATGTTTAATTTCTATTTGAAGAAAACTATTATTGTAGACCATCAGATAATCCGGACCGTATCGAAGTAATTACAGCCCCGTACCGAGAGTCATGTGGAGATAATGAGTGCGTCTTCTTCACGAGACGAGCTGGACTGGATGTTATCTTGATATCAAATTGCTCCTGCCCCGTCGAAACGCGAGCGCCTCAACCCGAAATCCTTTGTCTACCGCCGCTCGGCCATTAGTAATGAGTAGTAAGTAACAAGTAATAAGTCAGGCGAGGACGCATTATTGCGGGGAACCGTTGTTTGTTTCTGGGTCACCGTGCCCCGGATTGTGTAGGTGCTCTCGCGGCACGATGACTCGAATTATCGGAACGACTCTCCTCAAACAAGGGCGGGCGGACACGTCTCCCGCTGCCCTACCTCGTTTGGTTGGCTGTATTAAATCTGATAACAACCATCCTTAATCGTTACATCTCACCAAACGACAATAACAACATAATTAAATGAATGATTGCGTAGGAAGTGACGCGCGTTTATATTTCTGCTTTGATTTTCTTTAGAGCGGAATGTTGTATTTTCAAGGGACCACTATAAGGATTCATTTATTTGCCGTTATATAGCTGGTACCAGAAAGTTTAGCTTAGCTAGCTACTTTTATACTAAATATAACAAGTTTACTTCCACTACATAGTTTATTGACCAATCTGAAGATGCCTGTCAATAATTGAAAGTTCTCATCATCATGTCAATAAAGAAGTGAATGTGCACTTATTTTAATTTGTTTTACTTATGCAATTATACATTTAAATATCATTTCAAAGAAATCGAGCTAATACGATATACAATATGGTGTAAAGCTAAGTAATAAATTTAAACATGAAAAATAGATGAAAAAATAAATAAATAGTAAAAAATACAAAGTCCAGATGAATAAAATTTAATATTTAAAGGTAAGTAAGAAAATGAAAGTATCTATCTATAGGCGCTTCCATACAAAAGGGTTTTAAAACGGGTTAATTAAAAAAAATATTATACCTATATCCTTAAATGAAATAAATTCAATAATTCAAACTTCAAAATTCGAATTCAAACCCCTCCCACTCCTTTCAAGCTACGAGTATATAAGCTCGTTGAATTATAATTTTTATCCCTAGTGCGTATTTGACTTTGGCTCTTAATGCATGTTTGTGCTGCAACCCTTAGTGCATGTCGATCTTCGGGTCGACCAAAAATCGCATGTGTTAAACATTTTGTGTAGTTTTAAGTGTGTTAATAGTGTTATGGTAGTGAAGGGTAGTATTGTTTGCATGCTGTGGTAGTGATTGTCCTGAAGAAGAGACGGGCACGTCTCGAAACCGGTAGACATACAAATCGCGGTGAGTGGTTATATACTAATATTAATAACATGTTTGTAAAAAAAATAAGTAAAAATGACTAACCACAAAATAAATGCTTTAAATATTAATAATATTGAGAACAAATTGAAAAGTGGTTGTGAATTTGAAATGTGATTACGCAAGTATTTACAACATAATATTTCCGGTTTCTTGTTTAATTTTGTTTATTTAATTTAATTTTATCAAATCCATTTAAGGATACAACATAATCTCTTTTACCGTAGTCAAGTTTACCCCCCTAATGATGTATCTACTCTACGATGATGAAGTGATATTTGTAAAGAAAGGTATCAAAGGACTGGTTTATAGGAATACTTCCCTGTTGGGTTGTGTTTCTACATGTTTACAATGTCACGTAGAACGGGACTTGATTGCAAATTGATTTTACGGTAATCATTAATGAAATTGAACATAGCAAGGCGCTGAAAGGGCGTAACAAGAGAAAATTAATTGCATAGAATAGCACTCCTTCCGGCAATAAGGAATCTATGGCTATTGCAATGATATCATAGAACGAACAAAAAAACATTAGAGAACACCTCTAACTAACTAACTTACCATCACGCCGCTTCTCGCAGGGGTAGGCTGAGAGAATAGAACGCCACACCACTCTGTATTTGCAAACATTCTTCGCCTCTTCCACGTTCATGCATCTCCTCATACATACCTGCCGATTATTACGACTCCTAACCTGACCACTTTCAAGTATTTGGCATACCTGATCGTGCCATGTTTTTCTCGCAAACTACTACAAACTACTAATAACTAAGCAAATATAAACAAGAATTATACATTTTTAAATTTAAGTTTTACTTAGTAAATACCACTAGTTCTTAAAATCTATTGTGACACGCGTTTCGATGCATTCCGCATCATTTTCAAACACCGTATGTGAAGTCAATTCTAAATTTTAGAGTTGAGTCCTTGGGACATTAAAGGTTGAAGAAACACGTGTCACAATATGTAGATTTTCAGAAATAGTTTACTAAGTAAAACTTATATTAAAAATTGATAGATTTTACAACAAAGTGTATACTTTATCCTTTCGGAAAAGCTTAACCAGTGCAGTTCGTGAAATAGTGAAATGATGCTGATTTATTATTAGATTAAAACCAATATTTTTAGCTTTTCCACTTTTTTATTTGACCAGCGACCGGGTTTCGTCGTTACCGACATCATCAGACTGGAGAATAGAACGAACCAGTCGAACGAATAGAATAGAACCAGTCTGATGATGTCGGTAACGACGAAACCCGGTCGCTGGTCAAATAAAAAAGTGGAAAAGCTAAAAATATTGGTTTTAATCTAATAATAAATTAAAAATGCAATTCCATCACGAAGTGTCAGTGGATAATATAAATCTATTAAATGATGCTGAATTTAGGAATTACAAAAATCAATCTCCCAGCAGTGTTTAATACGGATTACTTATTTTTTCGAATCGAAACATAGATACTCTGTAATTTCATTCGAATGTGTCGCTAAAATAAAGTGTTGATAGCTTGTCAGCGATAAAGATGCACGGCATAAACACATAGCACCCGCATACTACAAAGCGGTTAATCACAATAATTAGCTACCTGCAAACAATGTACTCCCACTGTAAACTGTCAGTCCAGCAAATGGGAGCATTATTCAAACACAATACACGTAACAAGTGTGACGCAGACGGCATCGGTCATCACACCATGACGAAACTTTCAGTTTCGTCGACAACAAGTTAGAAAGAAATCCTTCAGAAGAGCGCCTTTTTTCGGAAGATGTTTATGCGCGTCATAAATCAACACAGATACCGGTTTCATACGTCGAACCGTTAACCGATATTTTTTGCCCGTTGTCACGGCCTTGCACTTCATAAATCATACCAAAAACGCAAGTGAAATTAATCAAGTAAATTTTATCATATACAATAATGTGTAATTGTCCAAATAAGGGTAAAATTTACGTTTCGAAAGCTAATACAGCGTTTTTTTATATATATTTTGCCAACGCAGATATATAGATTTTCTAAAATATTATGCGGTTTAAAATGTGAATATATGTATGAGTTATATAATGATAATAACAAATATGGCCAATTTATACAGCGTCATTTTTTGTGAGAAATGCCCTCAAGGGCTCTTTACAATTTACAATAATTTACATGATTAAAATCACGTAAATCTAAGTGCTCGTAGGACTTTCAATGATTTATAATATTTATTGGCTAGGCATTAAATTAATTTTAAACGTGGAATAACATGATGATTTAAATATATTAATACAAATTAAAACGTTTTAAGTGTGTCCAAACTTCACGAATCTTGTTTTTCTCCACATAGGAGTTATTTTTACATTTTGACATCTCACATAGATGAAGAAGAATATGGAAGTCCAGACTTCCATATTCGTCTTCGTCATGTAAAAACATGTTTTTTAATATTTAAGTTTTTTACTCACATTTCTTGATGGAACTGCATTTTATATATTATTATTACTATATAGATTTTTCCACATTCATTTTATTTGACCAGTGACCAGGTTTCGTTGTTTCCGATAAGTCTGATGAAGTACATTTATACATATTCCATTTGAAATGTATATTGAATGGTGCAAAATTACAAAGTAAAATAATTATGACACTCGTTTGAAACAGGACAAAGAAATAAGAACAGTCAGACAATATATGTACTGGTGACCATATAAAAGATTTAATTTAAACAGGACTCCATAAATGCGGTAAGTATGCAGGTCGTGTCTCGAAATGACATGATCGGGGGAGAAAAGAAACCTTTAAATGACGTTCAATGTTATTTATAGGCACGAACATCGCTTTATATTATCATAATAAGTGAGTTTAAAGTAGTATTTTCCATTTTAAAAGAAAAGTGTGCTTTGACGATTAATTAAAACATAATCAGCGAGTAGTTTTTGTATGTTTAAGTTTTCAGATTTCAACATGTTTTATACGTGGAGTCGAAGAAGTCCGAAACACCACACGTAAAATACAATTCATACGTTTATAAATGTCGGTATTCAGTAAAACTGTTAGGGACAGTTTTCGTTAAATCGCAACTTAATTTTCTCTAAACCAAGGTAACATTCGAATTTTCGACGTAATTGAATTTTTTCTTATACACCGTTTTTTTTATGAAAAAAAGTTTTTCTTAAAAACAATTTCATGGTTTTGAAAAGAAAATTATTATTGAAGTTAAAAAAATAATGATAAATATGTTTTTCAACATGTATTCTAAAAAACAAACAAAAAACTAATTTGCATCGTAAAACAAAATTGAACGTGAACACACGTCCAGCCCTGAGCGCGGCAGAGCGCATTCTGATTCGAACGCTTGAAACGAGCTTGAAATCCAGGCCTTAAAATCAGACCTTGGAACAAAAGATAAGGATATATCATAAAAATGTTTTTGTGTGTGTCAAATTCTGAAAAATCCTTATCATTTAATCGCGTCTAGTGTTAATTACATCCAGATTAAAATTTATAGTTGTTTTATGCATGCTACACATAAAACAAGAAGCATGCGCGATCAGGCTGAGATCGATTATTTAAATCTAAGCCAATTCCAGAGATTCACGTTATGATAATATCGATTACAAGAGGCTGAATCAAAACTATTATCGTAGTCACGTACAACATGCACTCACTACATTGTACTACATTACCGGGTAGGTACTGACCTACCTGTAGGTAAGTACTGCAAAGCCTCGAAGGAATAAAGAACCCATCTAAACGAAAAAAAACAGTTATGCAAACTGCTGGTATACCAAATGTCAGCACATTCTAAGATGACTCGAGACGAGAAAATAAAAGTTTTTATTGACCTTACATTTACATTGTATACATCCATCTATATTTTAAAAGCTTTTGTACTTATTGATTATATTATGATGATATATTATGACAATCAGTCTACCAGTAATTACGCAGTACATTAATTTATATGTACCTGAAATTGATTTAAATCAGCAACAGCGTAACATAGATTGTTTAAGTTTGTAATGTGTACATACCTATACTTAAATTTGATTCAATTAAATACCATGCCTACAAAAGGTGAAATCCACTATTGATAGTATTCATGAATGATGTTTACAACTGATTTTTAACATAGCGAAAAAGGGTGAACAAAAAAAGGCAATCCCATTTAGTCAATCGTCTTAATCAGTCATTCTCTATCAATATCGGCAATTTTTAGTATGGGTATAACGTGTGTTTGACTTTTTTTGTTACTGTAGGAACTATTCGTTACAAGGTGAAAAAGGTTTAGTGAATTCAAGTTAAATCAACTTATAAATAGGTACTTTATTATTATTTTTAATTTAAGTTTTACTTGGTAAATACCACTATTTCTTAAAATCTTTGTGATGCATGTTTCGCAGCATTCCGCATCATTTTCAAACACCGTAAAATGATGATACCACAATAGTGTATTTTCCAAGTAATACTGAAATTAAAAATGGATAAATAATACCACAAAGTGATTGCCGAATCAATGAATGAATTAGTGAAGCCAGTACGGTTAAAAAAGGCAAAATATAAAATATAAAGTAAATTGCCAAATATAGAGTTGTGTGTTTAAATATAGAGTTGTGTGTTTAAAACTTAAATAAAAAAATGGATAGTTAATACCACAAAGTGACTATTAAATCAATTAATGCTAAATTATTATTTTATCATCGTTATGATATTGATCACAGTTTTTTTTCATAAAAAAAACTTAATTATTAAAATGTACTTACGTCGATTTGATATTAACTAGTCGATATGACGGTTATTGAATATTTTATACAGTAGCCTGTATATTCTAAAAGACTTTTAGAGCCTATTCAATTATATTTTGATAATGATTTATTTCCTACTGGCGTTGACATTCGTGGTAATAAATAATACTTTACTAAGATCCTTAAAACCCGGAATGTGATTACGCGGTTTCCCTGAAGGCCGATAAAAGCAAAATGGTGATCAGATGAACGGTACCCAAGAGCAGATAGTAATAAGCAGTTGAACCGTTAGCGTTATGCAAATGCAACGGCACCTCATCATCGTAATGTTATTACTGAATACAATATTGACTTATTCATAACCCGATGCAGTTATAACCGAAATGAATCATTAAGAACGAATTGAATAAACTCACTTTTAATCATAATGGATCGGATAATCAATGAATCACAAACGCTGTTTTTAAAAAAAATAACGAATTGATTCGTTAACAGTGTTATAGATTATAAATTTAGGTTCACTTGTTAAACAGTAGATCATTTTTATGCATTTTTTTAAATTTATTAAATTAATACAAAAAATATAACATAGCTCAAATATAACTAGCAATAAAGACATAACTTTCCCTATTATTTTTTTTAAACTTACATTTCATAATATGTAATTGAAACGCTTTTGAAGTAGTACTTTGATCAAATTGAATAAGAAAATATAGATATTCGTATGCATATACGTATATTGTCAAAACTAATTTTCAAAGAGCATTATTTTTTCTCTTGGAAAAATGTTTACATACTATTTATTTGGATCGGAGAAACTTTTAAAAAAGCAAATGATTCCCAGTTTTCCAAAGTCTGTCATATATTCAAAATATTTTTTTTAGTTAGTGGCAACATAATTCCTATTCAGAATAGTCTCCTCAAATAATACAAATTTTCATTTTAATTCCTGAATATGCTGAATTATCAGTAAAATTAAAAAAAAAATCTTTCGAAAATGTCAAACGCACGCGATACTCATGTCAAAAATTGCGAAAATTTATGACACAATGATAGATCGAAAACGAATGACATACGGGGTTGCTTTGTTAGATCGTTTCTCGTTATGTCAAAAGTAATTCTTAACCACTTTTAATGAATAACGTAACAAGCAGCCGAAAGTATCACATTCTACATGACTAGTTATTCGTGTACTTGGGTTTGTTTATCTATAATTTAACGTAGTTAGGCAGTATTTGCAAGTCACTCCGTCATTCCTGCTTTGTGTTGGGATTCCGTTACCTGTCTCCAGTCTCTTCATTGTTCCCCCGAGTTCTAGCCGACCGGCGATCGGCGGAGACTGTTTAATCGATTCGGACACGCCTTCATCGCGGTTATTGAGAATTTTCAAAGTTATTTATCGAACAATGTGGATGTCAAGTAAACATTTTGAATCCCGATCACAATACTAACTGTTAAATGTGTGTCTATCCGTGAGAGAAAAGAGAGGTCGAGAGATCCGAAATCGCAGATTCGATCGGCTGTTGGCGCCATGCAATCATAATATTAAGGCGGTCCAACCGACACATGCTATTATACTTAGGTTCGAATATCAAAATATCGACATTTTTACTCCGCAAACCATGAAATTAGACATTAAAAAGTCAGACAATTATTCTAATGAACAGTGTTTTTAAAGCATACTTGTAATTACGCTTTCTTCTGCAATTTTTAAACTTTTAATATGTCTATACTTTCTCTATAAATTTACTGAAACCTTCATTAAATCATGCAGCGTTGAAATAATACCATGTTATAATACGTATGCAATATATTATATATGTAGCTCCACTTTTATGAGATTACTACCTCAAGGGCGCATTAATTAAACATGATATAAATATATGTGATTAAAATTAATGGGATATTTTCATCAAAATAATTTTGAGAACAAACGAGATTTCTAATACTTTTGGTATAATTAGCTTTATTAGATATGCGAGAGCCGCATAATACATTTATTGATCGAAAAGAAGACATAGTTTATAATACATACATATGTACGCGTCCGGAAAAACAAAACTTTGCGCAATTTCTCTCACATAAAACGCGCAGCTTTTCGATAGAAGATAGTTATTCATTTTATGCACTCTGTCATTACTCATTCCTAGCAGGTGCTCGAAGACTTGGCCACGCAAACGCTTGTGTTACTCACATGAAAAATGGAGTGATACAAAGACCTTGATTCCTAGGCTCATAAATATGTTTATTAATGTAATTTCAAGTGCAAATAACATTTATGCTGCTGTGAAAATATCATACTTTATAGAAATATAAATTTAACTATTATCTTGATTTAAAAATTAGGTACTGTCCTTACAAAATCATATAATATTTTCCATATTATGTTTTGATATCTCATCAAAGATGAAGAAGAATATAGAAGTCTGGGCATTTACGGGGCTGACAACCGTCATAGGCTGG
The DNA here is from genome assembly GCF_059751285.1 of Brachycentrus maculatus. Taxonomy (NCBI): domain Eukaryota; kingdom Metazoa; phylum Arthropoda; class Insecta; order Trichoptera; family Brachycentridae; genus Brachycentrus; species Brachycentrus maculatus. The sequence continues at coordinate 931,738 of NW_028280859.1, forward strand.
TTTAAGTGATCACTTTACACACGTGTAACATTCACCAATTCTACCCATTATTGACAACCACACTACTCAAATTCTTGGAAGTTCTATATAAATATATAGTATTTTATTGGATTGGAAATTCGTTTACTTAAAAGTTCAATGATTTGTGAAGTAATAAGAAACTATCTTTTTATTAATAAAAGAGCATCCGGTGTATGTTTTCTTTTCGAATTTGATAAAATTGACGTTCACGATTCCACCTCTATATTTAGTGCAAAAACGTAACATGGAGTCAAAAGCGATAATTATTACTCTATTAAAAGATTTGCAGCCACCGTATAATTTTTTAACCAAAAAACCGAATAAATCTACGGTTTACCAAGTCGACCAATTAATTGATAAATTTGTAGCAACCATTAATTTTGACGCATAAATCATTCAATTTTGCACGGCCAAAAGACGTATTGCTATTTTTGTACAGCGGTGTAATATACAATTAAATTACAATTCATAAATATATTGCTGTACGGTACACATATGCATACGCCACTAAAAATCAAACCTGGTCACCTCTATCAGCCTAGAGCTTCTGAATTCTGATCACTCGTCTTTAATTTACGCAATTTAGGGCTAATATAACACTGCACCAACTGATGCAGTGCCTCATTTCACAAAAAAAAAACGGTCAAAGAAAAGAAGGAAAAAATAGTAGAAGTTTGAAATCATAAGATTGCCAACAATTTCTTCTGATTTCATCCTCACACAATGGTGCGTAGAGTACTATGTCGAGTAGTGGTAATCGGATCATTCAACTGATAAAGGTAATGTTATCAGTCCTGCACTTCTTGTTATTGAATAATTTTAAAGTCTAAAAATCATTTATAAATATTTAAACCCTCCTGAGAATCGAACCGACGAATTAATTTACGATGACCAAAAGCGTTAAACATTACATTAGAGAGGCGGACAAAGATCTGTAACCAAGATATTATTATTATTTATTATTATACCCAATTTATTATTATTAGGGTATCATTACAACTGCGCAACGTTCAATTATCCAGTATTAAATAAATGCAAATTTAAATACAAGCGTGCGAATATTATGATAAACACGATTTACGAGTACGTCCGCCGATTTATTATTCCACAGAGATTGCCATTTCAGTGCTGCACTGTTCACAGGCACTTAGCGCACAATATCGGGACGTCACAAGGAGAGATTCAATAGGACATTAGACATTACGGAAGCTGTAGTAGATATGATAATCGTTTGTGCTGCGAGATGGCTGGAAGACAGCCTGGAATATAATCAGAGAAGACAATGGCCGAGAATGAAATATACAGACACGTACAACGCCACTGTTTTGCTTTCAGTCGTACATTATTTAAAAACAAACAGTTTCACAAGAATAACTAATTAAAATATCAGTAACAAATTGCGCAATCATTTCGAGTAGTCATGCAACTGTTTAGAATGTTTTTAAAACTGTTTCATAAAAGCGACTACTAACAGTTTTTTAGAGAAAAACAAAAAAATGTCATCGAACAGAACACCGCCGAAAGTGCGAGGGGGTAGGTGGGAGTTTTTATTATAAATCCTATCAAAAACGACAGCCGATATTAAAAAAGGACGCTAAGAAACGTTTTCCAATCGTTTCGACAGCAAGATAACTAATCATTTTTAATTTAAGTTTAACTTGGTAAACACCACTATTTCTTAAAATCTATTGTGATACATGTTACAGGTATGTTAGAGGTATTTACCAAGTTAAACTTAAATTTTAAATTCATAGATATTACCACAAGGTAATTGACGAATCAATTGATGAAAATAATGCGAACTTACAACTTGGATCATCAAGAAATTTAACTCCAAATTTCACCCCAAATACTTGTATTTAAATACTGACAACTTGCTTTAGAAAGAAAAATAAATGGTACAATTTTAGTAGTATTTTTTTTTGAAAGAGAGAAAGACGATTCATTTGTCGTCTTTCCCTCTTTCACAAAAAATTATACAAATGTCAAATCGTAATAATTTAATTTTAATTTTAATAACTTTAATGTGATGACCTTATGATGGAATAATTTTCCGAAACCGGTAGTCACAAATAAGTGTTTTAAAAAAGTGGTATAACACAAAGTAAACAATGGATGGTAAGGAGAGTGTTTTAAAAAATAAATAGTTTCTCAAAAAAATAACCGCATTAAAAGAACAGTTTCATATACGAGTATATTCATCTGTCACATTGTAAATGTAAGGCATGACATTGTATATTCCTTTATCTTCATAAAGTCAAATCCATAATACACGAGTAGAACTAATGGTTGGATACAATACTTGCAATTACTATTGGATGCTGCGCTAACCTTTGGAAATATAATACCAGGAAGGATTTACGACCTCTTCATTTATCCCCAGCCCGCACTGGCCGACAAATGGAAAATTACCTTTCCTAACAAAGGTAGTCCAGATCAGATACAACAAAGCCTGCAATCGGAGACTGCATTCCTCGGTTTCGAGTACATACATACATACACAATTCTAACCCTTTCCACGTAATTTGCGTAACATTCAGCTCCGGAGGATACCAGGATCACATAAGATAACAGAGCAGAAGAGAGCTTGATTACAACCCAGACAAGAGAGAATTTTACGCGCTGAAGTAAACAAACGATTATAAAAGGGGGCAATTCGTCGTATTTGACTTACACTTCGATGATATTATGAAAGCAACCCTTTTGTTGAGTGCAGATATTATCATCATACATGAAAATAGTCCCCTCAAGGTTGTAAGAAATACTATACAATCTTCTGCACTCCTGGTATAAATAATCACCCAGAATTGTTAGTGTCATAATATCGTATAAACCGGGGAAATAATACCATGAAAATATCTGAATTTTATCACCGCGTAAAATTGTGAACAACGCACAGTGATTCACCCAGAACAAGCTAGGTGGACAAAAACATTTTATTCTACGATTTGATTGTTCTGGTATTGATGAATATTATTTCGTTGATTTTTCGAATAATTATGCATTGTTTGATAATTCTGAAGCTTTGGGAATATTTTAATTTAAAAATCTTGAGTATGAAATAAAAAAAGTATTAAAAAAAAATCAGTATTGTTATAACAAGAAAAACATAATATACACAATTAAACACAGCATTAATTATACAAATAAATTTACTCTTAATACTATAGAATCAACTTGTAATGGCCTCCGATGGTCACACATCAATGGCATTTTATGACAAAAATCGCGTTAATTCTTAAAAAAATGATTAAATAAAAAATTAAACCTGTGGTAGGTAAACAATTATTTCCCTATATTATTGTAGAATTAAAGCAATTTTTATCATAAAATGCGATTAAACTGTCGCTGTCAGAAGCCGCCTTTAGTTATTGTTATTGTACCTATATACTTTACATAAATAATTTAGATTACAGAAATAAACATAGAATTACATTAATAAATAATACACAAGACTAATAATCAATATATTATTTTTTGACATCTCATCAAAGATGAAGAAGAATATGGAAGTCTGGGCATTTACAGGGCTGACGACCGTCATAGACTGGTGAAGATGTCTCTAGTGAAGTTCTAGTGATTCAAGAACAAGGTTTCTAAATTGGTTCATATATACAGAACTTCCAAGAATTTGAGTAGTGTGGTTGTCAATAATGGGTTAAAATTGGTGAATGTTACACGTGTGTAAAGTGATCACTTAAAAAATTAAATTAAAAAAATAATATGAAAATAACTCCTGTAATTGGAGATAATCCAGATTTTAGAAGTTTTTTGAGTGTGTCCAAATACAGAAGTATTTGGACACACTCAAAATGTTGTAAATAATCATTATCACGACTCATCATCAATCTCACAATCAGACGAATCAGATACTAAATAATCACCATCGTTACATGGATGAATATTACTTGCCACCTGATGTTCTGCTATTGAAGGCGGGACAATTCAGTTCAGAACTTCCAACGGTAATTTATCGGTTCTCTTTCTAGGTACTTCTCTGAGTGAGTTAATTACAGGATCGGACGTTATCAAAAGCATATTCAATAAATCTGTATTCGTGGAAGTACGTGACGGTTTCCTAGTATGGTGCTCGCGGAATCTACGACAGTATTTATTTCGGGCCTCTTGAGATTCTTCCGAGAGCTGCCCGATTGGAAGGATGAATGTTTTAATAACCACCGTACTGTGTACTAGACTTGAGGCCGACTTCCTCCAGATGATGAAGAAGCACAGGGATGATGCATTTTTATATAAAATTTTACATCTACGCGCTCTAACCAATTTTTATTTTTGTTTAAAAAATGGTCCGTCTTCATATTAGCTGCAGCCCACTTTTCAGAGAATTTTGACGAAACACTTGAAAATTTTATCAGTAAATGCTTCTTTGAATAAAAAATCATATCCGTAACACTAATTTTTTAAATAATAAAATCCATTAGATAAAAATTTCGTTCTTCTTTCGCATGTTTCCGCCATTCTTCAAATAGTTCTAATTTCGAGAGAGAGCACTAACGATCTGAAAAAAATGAATAAATGAAAAGTGCTACTATATGTCTTATAAAAATTATATATCGTTGTATAGCTAAGGAATGTAGCTACACAATATTAAAAAATTAGCCTGGATACATTTGGGGACAAAAAGATGCATACGTTCAAAAATTTAAAACGAAAAAAAAAATTACAATTTTTACGTAGTTTTTCAAACTCTATCATAACTCATACTGTCGTGCATTTGAACCAAATTTAAAATAAAATAAAAAAAATCATACTCTTTTAAGTAAAATCCATTACAGCAATAGTAATATTCTTCACTTCAAGACTTGTAAGATGTTATTGAAAGCACTGCAAAATAGCAACTAAATTGTTTACAAAAAAGGAATAACCTTTTCACTTCATTTCAACAGCTTATGACTCATCGTTCTGGAATATTTGCCATAATAATTACCTGGAATTGTGATTAATGGGGGGTTGTTATGATCATGTTATCATCAATAAGTCGATTCATTGAATTGACTTTTGTCTTGTTGGCTTGTTCTGGGCGAATCACTGTGCAACGTTTTGAAAATTTCAACACATATTAAAAATGATTTGGTTATTTAAAAAATGGTAGTGAGGAAGTTTAATGTTGGAATTACAGTTAAAAGATAAACGAGTTAACTACGTAGCATAGATAATTTCAAAATTATTTATACTTGGCTTTATATTTTATTGTAAATATTCACTAATATTCTTACTGATCGTCAATCTGTATAAAAATTTATAAATGTTTAGAAACAACGGTCCATAAGTAAAGTTAAAGGTATACACTTCGGCTGTCCAAACTTAAAAACGTTTTTTTTTTATTATTTTTGTACTAAGTAGAATCTACTTAGTCCAAAAATGCAAAAAAACATTTTTTTTAAATGTCCCTTACGGTGTTTTAAGTTTGGACAGCCGACTTGCAGTTAAAGCGTCATCTTCCATATAAATCCCACTACTGGTGAATATTTATTAAATTAACCTTTAATAAACCAACCATAATACACATTGGAGTAATAGATAAAAAGAGAAATTAACATCAGATTATAATTTTCTTAAGATTCAACCTCACTTCTGGCGTTTCATTATAAAGTGAATTTATTAAATTGAATAGTCGAGATTCCAGATCGACAGTTATAAATGCTTTTGCCTAAAAACCTATCTTTGTACTGTGGGAAAGTACACACATGATAACTAGCATTCGGTCATGGACCACCTTTATTAACTCCACAAAATTAGTAGGTACTAGTACAATTCTAGAATGCACAATAGAATTTTTTTTTTCATAGAATAATTTTTTTCATAGAATAATTTTTTAGAAATTTATATACAATCCATTAAATTAAAAAGAACAAAAATTACACAAGTAAGGTCATGATTTCTATTTAATATAATAGCGAATTGGTGCCTGAAGCGTAGGACTGACACCTATGTAATTAACGATTAAGATAACACGGTGTCAATACGGTGCAGTGCCCTATGTACCATTGGGTATAAATAAGGGCTATAAGAAGAAGAAACAATGCATTCCATTTAAATATGCCGTCTTTTTCGTTGGTATTTTGTAGGCAAGCATGTTTTTTTTTATTTGGCAGTCACCCAGGAACAGGATGTTTCTGCAAGTGTCAAGTCTTATTTTTATATACAAACAAAATAATAATAATAAATGACAAATAATAAATAAAAAAACAAATATGTTTTATGAAGTTTAGAAAATTCATCGAAGATTTCTATATTTTGTTGCGTAAATATCGATTTATTTTTAAAGTTATTTTAATATTCGTTGTTCTGCAAATCGAATTCTACAATTTCATTTTAAAGATAACATTATATGTATGTCTGGATAAGTAGATAAGCAACAGTCACCCTATAGTAAACCGCACTGTACAGATGATGTTGCATGTAATAATACATAATATACGAAGGTCTTCGGGACGCGAGCTATAAAATGCATCATCAACTGATCTTTGTATGCAGATAGAATGCAGATTCCAGGCTAGTTTATTATTTATAGCCCGTGAAGACAACTTGCGATTCTCCAGGCATAGATTGTAAAGACAGGAAGTTTTCGCTACACTTGTGGCCACTTATTGCTATGCATTATGTTTATCAAACCACAAAACGAGACGCAAGACAAAATATTGTCTTATTTACATAACCAACTATACAAAAGAATGGTCACGAGAATAAACTGAAAAGTAATTTATTACTTGTCACATTTTATACGAAATTTGCAAAATAATATTTATATATATAGTAAACCCACCCTATAACGTTGATCATGTTATCGGAACGAACCTTATAGAGGTATATGTTTTTAAATTGTATTTTAACTTAATAATGACTCAATTCAGTCATTTCCGCTGGTTGAAATGAAAAAAAAACATTAACCCCCTGTAAAGTTCTCTCCGTCCGCCTCCGTAGTGTAATGGTCAGCACGCTCGGCTACCGTTCTGGAGGTCCCGGGTTCGATTCCCAAGGGGGGTAAAATAAATACAAGTGATTTTTTCACTGTAATATTTATTCAATATTACCATGGACTGGTACCTGAAGCGGTGGGCTGATCACCCTTCCTTCATGTGTAAACGATCAAAATAACACTGCGTTTATATGACACAGTGCCCTATGCACCATTGGGGTGCGGATAAGGGTTTATTATTAAAGTTCTCTCTGATAACGCGGCACCTATTTCTACCGTATAAGTGGGTTTACTGTTTATATATATATGTATATATATATATATATATATATATATATATATATATATATATATATATATATATATATATATATATATATATATATATATATATATATATATATATATATATATATATATATATATATATATATAACAAAAAAATATCTTATCTTTTCATATCTCAGGTCAGACGATCAGATTTAAGTGTAAATTATTCGATATTTGCACAAAACAAATTCTGACTTGAACGCTTTCTGAAACGGAATATATACCATTAGTAAAGTTCAATCATGGTAGAGATAACGAACTGCTTACATTGGTTGGGTAAAAAACCTGACAGGCAATCAAAACACCAGGGATCGAGTCTTGGGGCGGGCAGTTATGTTTCCCTTTGATATGATGAATTCACTTTCCTCTCTGTATTTGTTAAATATAAAAAATTCCACTTAAGTAAATTGTAATCGCACCGCAAGTTTTCGACCCCTGACTAAAGAACAATGTGTCATGGTAAACGTGAGCATAATCCTCCACACAACAGACACTTGTCCCAGTACAATATGCATAAATCGCATTGAAATTGATTCCGACATGATGTGACAAGATACAAGACTTAGTTGTCACAAATCAGAATATTTCTCATCATCTATAGCAGGCTTTCTCAATTGTCACTACAATTAATGCAGAGATAATAAACTACCGTATTTATTATAATACCAACAAAAATATTCATACGATGGGCTAGTTTAGAGTTTTTCTCTTTTTTCATCTTCCATATTTGATTTGATCTCAAAATGAGGTAATTTTTACAATTAATTCGAGAAAATATATTATACGTGAAATGAAAATCAAAACACAAATATGACCGTAAAATGATGGTCGAAAATACAATAAAGTAAACTTAAAGATATTAAAACGATATTTCTCATTTTCTTACTTGTGTCACTCTACGCTAAAGGTACTCTACGCTAAAGGTACTCTACGCTAAAGGTACTCTACGCTAAAGGTACTCTACGCTAAAGGTACTCTACGCTAAAGGTACTCTACGCTAAGATGCTACGCATCATCACGACAATTTTTACTTTGTCTGAAGTTCCTCTAAATAGCGCCTTAGTGAAACTACTATTAAAAGTTACTAAGTTTTTAAGCCAGAATACAAGTATTTTTCCTATTCATCGTTTTCCTTTCATATAATATTATTGCCTTGGAATATAATACATATTACTTCATATTTCTCTCCCTTATAAAATAACCAAAGTACTGTAGTTTTATTTTTTATAGTGTGCAAACGGCATTTGCTTAATAAAAAGTAAAGATTAAGCAAATTGAACATATTAAACAGTATCATTAATTTTTTTAAAGCACATATTTCTTAAACACAGTAAAGGATTTAATGCATACGTTTAAATTTCTTAAAACTGTATATCGAACTACTTTTCAAGTCGAACGAGCTTTTTATGGCGTAAAAGGAGGTAGCCCATCAACGAAGCGGTAGCTGTCACTTTTACCAATAAATCATCCTTTATACATAGTTGTTAAAATTTAACGTAGTATAAAATTTAATAATTATACTTTTTAATGAAACATATAATTCTAGATAACTATCACACTCTTGACACCAGTTTTGACATTAGAAAGTATGTTATAGATTTTTTTTAAAGTGTTTATAAAGAAATTTGAGAATGCAAATAAAATCCTCAGTCTTACTAAAAAAATATCAAAACATTAAATAAATTTATAAACCATATACTTACGAAATAATGAATTTATTTATTTTTCTGACTTTTATTTGATTTATAAGGTATATTAATTACTACAGATTATGTAATTCTACCTGTTTTTGTTAGTAAAATACAACTTAGTCGACTCAAAAAATCTGTGTTTGATTTAAAATTAATACATAAATTAAAATGGAGTTCTACAAATTCAACGCCAAATCAATAAATAATTCTACCGTGTTGGAATTCGACATACTGGAATTTAAAAGTAAACGTCAATTCAATATGTAGTTAATAAGGTTTTCATTTATTGTATTAAAATTTATTAAAATAAAGCCGAAAACTATTCCTTAACTCAAATTTGGATGCCTTAAAAGTAATCTTTTTCTTACCGTTATGATACATAAGACACTTGAGTTTTAATTATATGAAGGCAAGTTTTGCGCTCCAGATTCATGGAAAGGCGTGGAATATATGATATTCCACTCCTGAAAGATCACAGATGACGTAAGTAAACTCAGGATGAAGGATAGTACAGCTAAACAGAAAAGGAAATGGAATAGAAATACGAGTAATGTATAGGAAAAGGAGAATAACATCAAAAACTAGTATTCGCATAAACTACTATAATTTTGAAACAGTATTTTATACGAGTCTTTTGAGGAGAAAACAATTAATAACTGTTTTCATAAATATGTGTTATTTGAATGTAATAAGGAAATACAACATGTTTTGATAATGCACTAAGATATCCGAGGGTTAATTAATGTTATCAAGTCAAATTTTATGGATATATAACGCTATTTTTATACATTTACTACATCTGCGGATGTAAAGAATAGTGTATTTATTACCCACGGTCTTCATTTGTAACTTTATATATGTTACCATCGTGGAAGAGATAGTCGAGAGAACCAAACGCATTAAGAGGCGAGTCTGAAAAAGTGCGACATCACCAAAATTTTTGTTTAACAATTTACGTAATGTGCATGCGAAGGCATAGACGGATTCGTGCACAATTAGTTCCTGAGTGAACCGGCTTTATTCTAGATGCTAAGATAAAAACCTTTCTTATCGTTGGGAAAAAAAATATTTCTAAAGCAAGAAACTATGTACCTACATAAGTATATAGAAAAAAAATTATCTCGTTTATTTCTGATTTACCCTTGTTAATATATGGTATACACGAGAAAAATTGATTCAATATTACCCTGGGCTGGTACCTGAAGCGGAGGGCTGATCACCTTTCCTTCGTGTGTTAACGATAAAGATAGCATTGCGTTTATATGATGCAGTGCCCTATGCACCATCTAATGCAGATAATGGTTTGAATGAATGAATTACCCTGGTAAATATGATGTTCACTCACATTTTTCTCCTGTAAATAATATCCTTCTCATAGGGTTGTTATCTGTCGCATGCTTATAAAAGCTCACATCATCTCCTCCGGGAATAATAACTGGCAATAATAGTTGGCAGTTTATTAGAGATTTTTAAGAACACACTTCCATAAGTAGGTACTGTAATTTAAACGAGACAAAAGAAAGCGTCGTTTGTATGGTGATTTAAAATTGTGACTCTCCTCTTCACAATTTCATATAATGGTTATAATCGATACGCTATAGTGTTACTTTCCATCATCACAATAATAATTGGTGATGCTTTACACGAGAGTTTTCTGTCGGTGTAGATGTCTATCTATTCACTTTATCCCTACGGATAACGTGTGAGCCACAAATTAATGGTCTTGCATCGCGGTGTCCAGATTCAATTAGTTTTCCATGTATAAATTTACAAGTTGTCCGCCTCCGTAGTGTAATGGTCAGCACGCTCGGCTACCGTTCTGGAGGTCCTGGGTTCGATTCCCAGGGGGGGTAAAATAAATATAAGTGATTTTTTCACTGTAATATTTATTTAATATTACCCTGGACTGGTACCTGAAGCGGAGGGCTGATCACCTTTCCTTCATGTGTATACGATCAAGATAACACTGCGTTTATATGAAGCAGTGCCCTATGCACCATTTGGTGCGGATAAGGGTTTTTATTATTTTTTTATTATTATTAAATTTACAAGTTTAATTTAAGAATTTTTCCTTTGTTCCGTTAATAAAAATGCACATCTCTTCAAAAATCAAATAAATATTAAATATTAAAAATACCATATCCCCAACAGTAACAAAAATAATTGTAAGTATATATTCAACACAAAGTAGGTTTTTCTGAATATATATTCAATGTTGCGTTTTCACATCTCAAAAGGAGTGGTTTTGCCTAGAATTTTCACTCAAGAGTTACATGAAAGTATAGTAACTTTAAACGTAAGAGTAAATCCACTCACAAGTAGATATAGGCTATAAAATTTATAAAGTTGAAGCCTCAATGGTGTTGCATAAGCCGTAGTTAGTTTTCAAAGTCACCTAGACGATAGGTAATTCAAAAAAGGGATAAGCTAAAAACCGATGTTTTTTTAAACAATGACCTTAGTACAAAAATAAATAGGAAAGTTCAAACTATATTTTTACAGGTCTTGGCACACATAACGATTTTAAATACATATACTTATTACTAAAATTGATTTCTTAAAATTAATATATTTCAACGATAAAATTATATTTTAACGTGATTTAAACGTGTACCATATTTTGTATGTAATAACATACTATTATTATACATTACTCAAATTCATTCAATTTAAATTGATTCAATATAAAATTTTTAATAAGATCGCAGTTTTTAACTCATGTGTTGTTTCGAATATAACATGAAAGATTGACTAGCCTTCCAGAAGTCTGATGGCGTCGGTAACGACAAAACCCAGTCGTTGGTCAAATGAAATAAAAGCGAAGCAAGTTTTTGAGTTGTTTTATTCTTGTATATTAGTACAATGTCATTTTTCATGGAAAATATCGTAGCTTTCGGGTTTTACTCTTAAGCATTTTTTACACGAATATCTTTTTAATGCAATGAAAGGGCCTAGCCTGTAGATTTTAATTCCTTCAATAATTCACGTATTAAATTACACCGGTCTTTAAAAAAAACCATTAAGCATCGAAAAACCAATATTGTAATAATTACGCGTTGAAAAATGAGTGCACTTTATATCAATAACACGAATTATTACATTACTCTAGGCATGAACAGATTATGTGTAATACATACTACCATGTGATGTGTATAATAGGTATGTAGATGTAATAATTACAGTGGAAACCGTTATTAAACGCATTAAAAATTGTTTACGGTGCACTAGGGCCCTAATACACCGTGACGTATTACAAAGTATAAAGAAGAAATTCTTAATCTCATTTTCATTCCGAGACCGGTTGATTTAATTAACGCTGAACAAATATTAAGATTTCTTGAATGTTTTTCGCAGATACGTTGTGGCACATTTTATAAACTTTATAAAATAAAACAACTTTCTTTTAACCACTTTTTATTGAAAATGTTCTGATGGTGACAAGGTTCCTGTCGAAACCGGTTGGAAAAAGTGTACCAATAAAAAGTTGTTAAAACAAAGTTGTTTTATTTTATAAAATTGAAATATTATATAAAAATTTAAATAAGACATTTTTTGACATCTCAATATAGAATATGGAAATAATGAAGAAGAATATAAAAATCTGTGTATTTACACGGCTTATGTCCTGTCATAGGCTGCTTAAGTGATAACATTACACACATTCATCATTTTACTAAGATTCACAACCACACAACTCTTTTTCTCCTACATATATCATTAATCTCACGTGTTGGACGTCCCGAGATTGAATGTCAGGGAGTTAAAAAATATATAAGCATTTTCTACTCTAATATTAGGAATGGTACCTAAAGCGCAGGGCTTAAAACTTTGCCTACGTGTAATTAACGATCAAGATAACAGCGTCAATACAGTGCAGTGCCCTATACGCCATTGGGTGTGGATAAGGGCTCGTAGAAAAAGAGGAAGAAGAAACCCTTGGCATTGTCAAAACGTTTACTTAATTTTCATCATTTACAGGCATCCAGAAAACTAACGTTAACTGTGATGCCAAACGGGACAATTTAAGAGGTTTATTAATAATACTTGCACTGTAGATATATTATAAAACCATATTTACAGACATTTGCTTAACTTCCTAACTATACACGGTTCTAGGCCAGAATGATGATAGGGTAATCCCTCTAATATACCCATCCACACACTCACTTATGTACTGTTCTACGCGAACTTCACGAACAACTTTGAGAATGACAATTGCACTGCCCATGTTAATAAGTGCTTACTCAGTTTTTATGAGTAAATCAGTACGGGAAAAATATACAGGGTGGCGCTAAATTAATCATTCTATCGGAAGATGTTATAATTTTTGCAAATGGTGTCGTACATCAATCATATTTGATATTTGTGAACTAGACAGCTGCAGTATACTAACTAATTGATAAAAAGGGCACAAATGGGTATCAACAGTAGCGGCAGCCACTTGACGGATTTCATCTTTTCCACTCAACAGAAAGAAAAAAATAACTCCAAATAATGATTTTCAATACCCAAAATCTTTTTTTTTTTATTTAGTAAAAAAGTTATTCAAAAACAAAATTGGATGGTTAATTTTGCGCCAATCTGAATTTGTTTGTATACTGCAGCTGTCTTGTTTACAAATGTCAAATATGATTGAGGTATGACGCTATTTGCAAAAATTATAGCATCTACCGATAGGCTGATTAATTTTGCGCCACCCTGTATTAAATAAACACCATCGTAACTAGTCCATTTTAACAATATTGCGTTCTGAAAACGGGGCTAAACTAGAACAATGTCCATTTGTTTCACTACTTTTCGGCCTGCAAATAATCGTATCGAGCGCAACTCTTGCAGACGTAAGTAACAGAAAAGGAAATGTTACGATAGATGAGATAAGATTAATTGGAAATCGATTCGTTGGAGAATACAAAGCGAATAAATGAGAATCGGGCAGTTAAAATAAACGGTAAGCATCGAGTCAATGCTATCTCCTGTACAGCTGCAAGTCAGAAGACGATGAAAGGAGCGATTGGAAGTGGAGTGGCTAGGGCGAGATTTCGGACGAAGATACTATACACAAACTGAGAATATAGAATGAGAAAGTTATGTTACTTCAAGTTATTTTGTCGAAAACATCAAACGGTGAACTCAATTATAAAAGATAATATTTTGTAATGATTAAATTCATAAAAATTCATTAATTGTTTCGGCAGTCACTTTGTGATAAAATCTATCCATTTTAATTAATGTTTTACTTAGTAAATACCACTTTTTCTTAAAATCTACTGCGACACGTGTTTCGATGCATTCCGCATCATTTTCATACGGTGTTTGAAAATTAATAAAATTCATTAAAAATTAATAAAATTTCATTACTATAAAAATCGAACCAAACTTAACAAAACACCCAATAACCGAATTCATTAGTCTTGCGACATTATCCGATTTGAGATTTAAAAATTGCTAAATTGCAAAACGGCGAAATGTGTGGAAAGTCCTGTTTTATTTTGAGTAATATGTTTGTATTCTAACAATGTGCAAAAATAAAATATTTCTAAAAAAAAAATATTTTATATAATAAAAAACAACTATAAGTATATGAAGTTTTTTTTCACATTTATTTTATTTGAACAGTGGCCAAGTTTCATCGTTACCGACATCATTACATATTTTATATCTGTGATTATTATTTGAATTGCAGTTCCACCAAGAAATATCAGAACAAAACTCAAATCTGAGAAAAATACTTTCACAAAACAATTTGCGTATAATTAACGAACTCTATGTTTGATGTTATTTTTAAGTGGTTGATTTCCAGCACCTCTTTTAAGTAGCCCATAAGTCGTATAAAAACAAATAACTTTTACAATAAATTCAACAAAATTATGCATATATACAACAATTATGCCTACACTTGGTTGGCTAATAGACCAGAGGGCAGAGAAGACAAAGATCGTAAGGGTATTGACTTCAGAGAAATATTTTATGTCTAGATTTATGTATCCCTGTTAGCATGTTCTCGAGCGGGGGATGTTACAATCTTACAAGGGCAATAAATGAGTTATCGATCGTAGATAATTCTATGTACCTCTGACGTGGTAAATATCGATGACGGAGCATCTCTCGTCTATATTGTTCAACGAACCATACATCAAACCGCGCGTAATGCATTTCACATAATGCCCGAAGGAACTTAACAACTTGTAATTTTAACCCCCATTTAAGGTTTACGCCAGAATCGTAACATCTTCACTGAAAGCTTGTTTAGTATGTGTATTATAACTATGAGATACAGGCTATTTATATAATATTTAAAATAATAATTTTATACATATAATATTTCATTTACATTCCATCACAACGGTTGACGGGCGACTAAAAATACTGTCTATTTTAATAAAATGTAAAAAATTCTACTATCCATAATTGTTCCATGTAATGTCAAGTAATTTTTCTGCATAAATAATAATTACTTGTATTAATAATTTAAATATTTGTATGATTAGAACTAGGACTACCTAAGTTCCTCAAACAATGTAAAAAATACATACTCTATTAAAAATATAATTAATGCAAACAGAAATACATATAAGAACATTTTCTTTGAGATGAATGTGTCTATATTTACAGGGATACGACGTATATTGGCTGATTTGTGTGATTACTCTATTATTACGTAAAATTCACTATTTTCTCCTTTTTAAGAGTAAAGTTTAGCTTACCGACATTAATAAAAATAATGGCCGACTTCATAGAGCTATTTTCGTTAAATTGACATTATTAGTTGGATTCCTACATTCTAACCCAAATAACGATAATTCGTAACGTTTTTGAATTACGGATACGCATCCCTAACGTTACAAGGTATTACCGTATGCCGATAAACTTCCCTCGCTGAAGACAGAAAGTATTAATTACTGCCGTTAAGTATTAAGTACTACGGATTACGGTACCACAAAGTCCAGTTCTGTCGAATCGTTATCCGGTCTAAGCATAAAGTGAGACTGTTTCGATCATCCCACCTCTGTAAGCGTGACCAAGAAGTAATGTCGTTCCAATTCGCAGCATCCCTAATCATTCAAATTGATCGAAAAGCATTGACGAGATTCTTTTGTGCTTCAATTTGGACTAAAGTCAAATTTGGCGTAAAAAGTGAGCAAACGTGAAACGAATTTCAGTTTTTTTGTGGCAAAAATGATGGAAAATACGGATTTTTAGAGATAGTAAATTGATTTACGAGTATACAGCGACTTCTTATATTGCATAATAGACATATTTATTTATTTTTTAATAAAAATTCCATTCTTACATTTAAACCAACTATTCATCATGCCGCTTCTCTGCCGGATTAGAAAAAGAGGATATAACCCTAGAACACCGTATTTTCAAACGTTCTTTGTCCCTTCTACATTTATGCTTCTCTTCACATATACGCGCCGATTTTTCCAACTTGACCTGTCCTTTTTTAAGCATTTAAAGTACTCGATCAAGCCATGTTATCAAAAGTCTTTCTCTGTTTACATTTCATACTACTTTCGCCTAATATTTTTTTATCGTTATTTCCTCACTCAGGTTTACATGTCTAAACCATCTCAACACACCTTTCTATCGATAATGTGCAAAATAATATAAAATCTGGATATTTCCCTATGAGTTATCATGAGTACTTTATGGTTGGAGTATAATCTCAGATACATGCTCCATTTCGAAATGGTAAAAGCGGAGGTTTAGAGATCGCGAGGTATTTACTGCTGGGAGGAAATAATAACACCACGTCCGATGATATATCAAGGTCAGAAATAACGGGCCATCTATAAAGGCTCGGGTCCAAAGCATTGTAGAAATAATGCGCCATTAAACTGATACATTTTATGTCTCGGTAAATGTGGCGGGAAAGTTTGACTCCGTGGTCGAACTGTGCGCCGAGACAACCGCACTGAGTAGGACGTTATGATACTCTTCTCGTTCTTCCTAATCCCTATCAGCGCTAAATACTGCATTAGATTATGCAGCATTATCTTAACTTTAAGTTTTTCTTAAAATATCTCGGGTGATTAATGGTACGCTTCAATTACCAGTCCAGTTAGTAAAACAACAGTATCTGCATTAAAAAAAATGTTTTATTGGATTATTTCATGTGTACACACACACAAACACAAATATGTAAATCTTTCCATCCCTAGAACACATACTTTCTAAATATAAACATATCTACTTGTCCCATAATTTCCCCATTTACCAATATTTCATTACCTGGTCTACATTAATCTCTTTCAAAAACCATAACAACTTTGGATTTGCCATCTTTTTCGACTTTATTCCAAAATGTACGTATTCACAAAAATATAGTTAATTAACCACTAAATGAAACATACAGCATAAAATTTTATAATCCTGGACTATCTGAAGCGCGGGACATTACGTAATAAATGATCATGGTAAAAACTACTTTGATACGATGCAGTGTCCTATACACCAACCAATAGGTTCTGATGAGGATTTAGTTTATATATAACAAATATTTTCGTTAATGTATTGTTACTTGATGAATATGGTACATGATTTTTTTAAATTATGTAGTTGTTAGCAAAAAACCCAAGAAATCAAACATCACTATTTGGAAGCGGTAGTAAATATGGCAATCAGCACCAATAAGTACCAATTATTTGTGAGTCGGGATAGATTATTTTACAATGTGTGTTCGGTAACCCCGAGGGAACACTTACCTACACTTGCCGCCTTCATATCTTGTAGTCTCGTATCGGTAATAAATAAATTACTATATTATAATAATTCAAAGCATAATCATTTTATGTTGTAAACTAGCCCTCTAAGCCGCCATGCTTGTCAAGTCTTTTACAAAATTGTTACGGCAACTTTTAACATAGGTTTGACTTTACATCCGGTGTTGACGATGAATCTTAAAGCTTAAAAAATAATTTATCGCAGTCAAAATGACGCTTACATTTTTTTTCTTAAAAAAGAGAAATATTTGTGTTTTTATTATTTTCACAAATATTTCAATTTCATACTATTTCTGTGAGCCTAAGCGGCTCATTATTAGAAATAGGTATCAAATTGCGGTAGAGAGGTTCGAACCGAAAAACTCTGACTTAAGAGTCCGCGACACTAACCACGGGACCACAACCCGATACGACATTTTGACATCTCAACATAGATGTAGAAGAATATGGAAGTCTGGATTTAGTGATCACAGAGTGATCACTTTATACAAGTGTAACATTCACTATTCTATCCACGATTGACTTAAAACGATAACTTAAACTAGCCGATGACAGGTTGTGAGCCCTGTAAATACCCAGAGTTCCAAATTCTTCTGCATCTGCGTTGAGAAGTCAACCTTGAAAAATAATTCCTAAGTGGAGAAACCTATATTTGTGAACAAGGATGTAGACAATCCCAAAATGTTGCAAAGTGCCGTTTCTTGAACGAATGAAAGCAAAGAGTTACCCAAAAGGTAGGTTAAAAATAGTATAATATGAAAGTTCGGTAAGAGTTTGAGAAGAGTTCAAGGAGTTCAGGTTCAAACAGTCCGGAAATTCAGCGATGCCAATCCGCCGAGGATAAGGCGAGGTACATCCATACGTCATATACTTATTTATTTATTATTTTTTAAATAAAATACAGATTTTTTAAGTATATTAAGTTTTTTTCAAATCTGTGTTTTATTTAAAATTTAACACATACATTAAAATGGAGCTCTACTAATAATTGAACGCCAAATCAATAAATATCATATACATATCCATATCATTTACCAATAAAATAAGAGTTAAAACATTTTGAGTGTGTCCAAATACTTGTTCACAAATCTGGATTATCTCCAATTATAAAAGTATTTTTCATATCTTTTTTTGACATCTCATAAAATATGAATTTCTGGCATTTCTCATGTGTGTGATTATAATCCAGGATTCGGGCCTCACATACTAATAAAAGAGTTTCTGCTCAATAAAAAGCTTTTTTTCATCTCACCAATAGATGTCTCTAGTGAAGTTCTAGTGATTCAAGAACAACGTTTCAAAATTGGTTCATGTATATAGAACTTCCAAGAATTTAAGTAGTGTAGTAGTCAATAATGGGTAGAATTGGTGAATGTTACACGTGTGCAAAGTGATCACTTAAACCAGTCTATGACGGTCGTCAGCCCCGTAAATGCCCAGACTTCAATATTCTTCTTAATTTTTGATGAGGTGTCAAAAAATGTGATTATTTTAATGAAAGTTCAATCGAACAAGTATGTATATTGAAAAGTCATCCACATTAATATTATGTATACGCGTATGTTTCTCGAATGCACTACTTACGATAATACTCGTATTAGATTAGTTAGATTGCAAGCTGTCTCGCCTCTCGGTCTCGAGGAAATATTTTCATTTAGAAATACCACAATTATTGTTAACTTGTCTATAACCTTAATACGTTCAGGATTATGCGGAAATATGACGATTCTGACATTGACAAACCGCAGAAAATGGAACGAATTAAATGAAAAACGCGATTCATAATATCTCCGTGGAAGAAAATACAAGTTCACTGCAAGAGTCAGACATTTTTAAAGATTTATTTAATATTTATTTGATGTAGTTACATAAATGTTACATTTTGATTAATTTACTAGACATTTCTTCTTATAACATACGAGTGTATTATACCTACTACAGTCTGTTCACAGTTACATATTTTACCTCCAGTTTTTTTTTATTAGTTTTTTTTTTTATACTGCCAAATTAATATTAAAAAAAAAACTAGAGGTAAAATAACTGTGAACAGCTGTACGGCTGTCCAAATTTAAAACACAGTAAGGGACATTTTTTGTGGTAGGTTTTTTTTTGCATTTATGGACTAAGTAGACTCTACTTAGTCCAAAAATGCAAAAAAAAACTACTACAAAAAAAATGTCCCTTATTGTGTTTTAAATTTGGACAGCCGTGTAGTTACGCTGTGTCTCTCCACAAAACAGACTAAGCTCTTGTGCTTGGAGAGGGACTTATACTCAATATTTACTGTTACTTTATGATTTTCAACTTTTTTCGCTTACTTGATTGGCGTTTTTTTTTTCAAATTAACATGTGTAAAAGGCATTTAATTTTTTTAAATAGTTTAATTTCTTCTATTTTTTACTATCTGCGAGGAGGTTATAGAAATATTTGGTTCTCATATAATAATGTTGTATTTTTAAGTATTCGTTCATATAAGCAGTGAACAAAGCACGCATCTTGATACGAATACGAGTATGAAACCCCGAGTGCCCTACAATAACTGTTATTCTCCTTTATTCTTCTATAGTGATTACTTTCCTCCTCTATTTTCTTTCTGAAATAGCAGTCATGTCCTTAACTTATATCATCTGCATCTCATCAAGCATATTCCACTACTTCTTCGTGGGCTACACAATCTAATTGATGATTGGTTTGCTTATTTCATGGTCAGTCTCCATCCACCTCTATCCTCCGCTCGTCTCTTCAATTCGGTGTATCGGCTACAATGCATGTCGGAGATAATTTGATCCATATAGTTTAAGCGGGGCCGCCCTCTGTATTCTGTGCATTCGTATCTTGTGGGTAGAAATGTCACGTCGTATTTTTTTATGATTTTTCTTCAGAAACTTATCGAACAAATATCAAAATACAAAACATCGAAAAGCACAGTTAAAATCGTCTTATTTGCGATACCAAATGTACATTGTAATAAAATAAAATAAATACCGCTTGAATTTCGCAGTAGGTACTAATCGAACACCATGAAAAATTCAAAAAATCACGCAATAATAATTCCTAATTAGATTATTATTAGTAAAACGTGTAATTACGATCGCCGGCTACCGAATTACTTGGCAAAAAACAAAATTACATTCCATAATGTATTGCATTCACTGGCGTGATGTGTGAACAATGTGAGTATACCGAGTATGGTGATTATCTGTTGATATAATCAACCGTAATAATGGGTGCTTGCTCGACTCATAACGACCATTTCTTTATATAAAAAAAAAAACGAACATTTGATGCGGCGATATTCGGTAACGTATCAAAAATATAATCACTCCTCGATGACTTTTTGTGATTTACTGTGTAATCGAAAATGTGTTTTAAAAAAATGAAGATAATCCTAAAGTTCAAACAGGAGGCCGATTACAATGGATAAATGCCATATTTACTACGTAGCGTAGATAAATAACCTTAACATGAACTTAACATTTGTTTTTACCGAAAAGAAGACAAAGTTATATTTAAAGTGAACGCGTAATCGTTTCACTGGGATTTCAGACCTGATACGTATACAAACAGAAGACAAACAAAAACAGTTAAAAAAGGGATATTATCTTGCAATTCATATGAAAATCAATTTTTCATCAAAATTATTCACCAAAAAATTGTACACGACAGATTACTTTATGCTTTTACCAAATTCTTTTTCTTTTTTCAAAGTTAAATTTTTACAAGTGACCTAAATTACCTAAAAATTAAGAATTTTCAGTAAAATAAAAATGAAAAAACGAATAACTCGAACGAAACTATAAGATGAAGAAGCGTAGATAATGTAAATTATCTAAATGTATAAAAAAAAACGTATAATGGAGATAATTCTGGATGTTTTTTTTATACATGAAAATGCTTTTTATATGTGTTACCTAGTGGAATCTAAACACAAAATTAAAATCAAACAGCAAACATTTGACGGTTATGGGTTAAAAGTGTAAATTTTCGTCCGATTTTCATTATTTTTAATTTAAAGTACCAACGTATATAGAAAAAATGTTTCATCAAATTGTGAGTCCGGAGCCGTCAGAACAGCGATGTTAGTCGTTCTGCTATCAATAAATTTCCCAGTCGTCACACGTTATAATTATCATGGCGCGTGTTTGATATTTAATGATAGGTAATTGGTATCATCGAAAAAGACGGCTGTCATTGTCGATTTCAAAAAAAGACATTGACTTTCGATCAATTACGCGTAACTTTCGCTCAAATAAAGAAATAAAAGAATTTGGTTAAAAATATTTGACAGCAGTATCACACAGACACCGTAAATATTAAAATTAAATTATGTGGTTAATATATATGCATACACATTACCATAAGCGTGCCATTAACAATTATCACAAGTAATATTGAACTGACTTTTGTTTTAATTGGGTTCTTAAACATAAAACAAAAAATGTCATATCTCACACGATGGAAATAATAAAAATTACATTTATCATTTTATCAGTAAATTTATCTATTTTCATAACATAATGATAATATCAACCAGATTGAAAACAAAGAGCTTCTTCCTCTAAAACTAACCAATAATAAATAAAAAAACATCCATTTTACAAAAATTCTAATATTTCTCAGGTAGCGAGGAATCTCAAGGGGGGGTTTATAGTTTTATAGGATGTTAAAGACGATGGAATCAAGACTTTTAGATAAAATATTAAATTGTTTATTTATTTATGTAAATTATAATATTTTTTTCTAAATAATCTAATTTAAGTCCTTTATTGTATGCCTATAATACATTAAGGCCTTAATTTTTTTATCACATGCGTAATTATTTTCTATCGGATGCTAAGCAAAACCATCATTATTTAGTCGTCTTTTATATTCTTTACAATGTATGTTGAAATTTCTACATATTTGTCTATGTACTCGCTAGTACACGATGAAGATAACAAATAATTAATTCCAGATTTAACAATTTTACACTTTACTTATTTGTTTTAATAAATTATTTATTTTATTACCAGCAAAGTGCGTTTTTTAAACATTTTTATTATTCTAAGTTCATATAGGTTTTTTTCTAATAAGTAATCAAAAATATATAGAACTTTTTTTAAATAGCCTCAAATATATAATTGCAAGGTAAAATGCGTAATTTCGATGCTCACATTAAAATAATAACAGTAATTAGCATAAAAATTAAACGATAGAATATAGAATCGCATTTTAATTTATATTTAAACAGTATTTTATATCTTATTACAGCAAAATTATTATCAATTTTATAGTAAGTAAACAACAACTAAATTGAATTATCGAAGTTAGTTTTTGATGTCATCAAACTAACTCTAACCTTATGACCCCAAAAAAACCGTAACAGGGCTAAGACTAATATCGATATTTTTTTAACCAAAAATTAGTCGCTATAGATATATATTATGTTTATAACAGACCTCTTGACCTGCTCTGACCTAAAATCTAACAATAATGAAGCCTCTTGATTACTTTCGATTTAAATCGTGAAATACAAAATTTCACGACTCTCCGGAAAAACCGTCTGATTACCGTAGTAAGGCGGGATATTGGATAGCCCGCAACTTAATTTTCTTTAAACCCAGCTAACATTTAACGTAATTGAATTTTTTGCTTAAAAAACCGTTTTTGTATTGAAAAATTTTTTTTTCTTCGAAATAAATATATGGCTTTAAAAAGAATTGAGTGAGTGAAAGGTGAGGAGTTAAAAAAATATGGAAAATATGTTTTCAATACATACTTTACCAAAAATATAGTTCAAATAAAGATTTTTTCAATTGTGCGCAAACAACACGTCTGGCTTCTCGCGCAACCGGTCGCGTTTTGAATTTATACGTTTAAAATCTTACCCTTAACCTTCCTATGGGCGCAATACCCAGTGAGACACAAACAGGTGTCATGTATCACAAAAAATGTTTAAATTTATTAATCCTTTACAATATTATGTTCGATAATTTAATGTTGTTACTGACAGCAAAAGTTAAAATAAAACACATTACTTGTATCTGTTGGTTATTTGATGTTTTGGATTTACGATTGGATATAGTGTACCTCGTATTAACCGGTTGTATGGACCCGTAATATTTATTTATTTTAAGTCCATATTTCAATATAAAGTTTTCAAGTACTTTCCCACGCGGAGTACATCATTACCAAACAAGAAATAGATAATTCCGTACTCTCATTATCTGGGTCACAATAATGCGACCACTAAAAAATTGAATACCATTTAACCTTTGGTACTTGAATCACATGAAAAAGGGCATCATTTATCATTCGTAATACGATTTCTATACCTTTATCTCGAGTGCTGAATAACCGTTATTCCGCGTAAATAAAATAAAATACGCTATCCACAATGAATTTAATGACTTTTTAATGGAATCTTGTTCACCCAAAATTCCATCTAATTGGCGTGTGATCTGATAATTAAGTAGACGGCTTAAGAATTTAAATTGTTTATTATTTAACACCCAACAAAAAATTGCCTGAATATTATCCATCCACAATTCTTCATGTTTTATTTTCCATTTACCGTAATTTTCTAACCGTTTTTCACATTATTTTCAACCCATATTTACATGATATTTTCAATGAATTATTAGAACTATGTACTCATTCCATAATTAAGTTAAGAAAGGTGTGTTGAGATGGTTTGGACATGTGGAGCGTATGAGTGAAGAAAGAACGGTTAAACAAATTTATGAGGCGAATGTAGTTGGAAAAAGAAGCAGAGGACGACCGAGAAAAACTTGGCACAATCAGGTATGTCAAATACTTGAAAGCGGCCGGGTCAGCAGTCGTAATAATCGTCGGGTATGTATGAGGAGATGCATGAATGTAGAAGAGGCAAAGAGTGTTTGCAAAGACAGAGTGGTGTGGCGTTCGATTCTCTCTGCCTACCCCTGCGGGGAAGCGGCGTGATGGTTAGTTAGTTAGTTAATTACGTACTTAAAAACACAATAGATAAAAAAAGTTTAACAAAACCACAGTAAAAATAAAACCATAAACAGAGGAATCAGTTAAATTCACATTAATTTACGATAACAAGACTCATGTTAAAAAAAAACGCTAATAAAAAATGTAAAAAGTAAAACATTAGCCCAAAAATATAGTACAAAAGGGTAAAAATTACAATTGAAACGCAAATATATAGAATCTAATGAACAAAACCGGTTAAGATTAAATTTAAACAAAATTAATACATGTATTTCGAGCGTGTCCAAAACCTTGTTCACAAATTCTGGATTTTACCCTACCTAAATACAACTTTAATAAATTTGATAAATGAATGTAATTGTCAATCACATTGTGAATTTTAAGCAATCACTTAAACCAGCCAATGATAGGTTGTTAGCCCTGTAAATACCCTGACTTCCATATTCTACTCGATACACTTAATATTGTATATGCTAATATATCAATTAAATTTTGAGAAAATTGATACGATAAATAAATGTTTAAAATTTTTAAGTATTTAAAGTATTGTCGGAAACAAATACGACAAAAACAGAGTGAAAAACAAAGTTGGTGTAACGTAAAAGAAACGAATACGTATGTAGATATAGTCAGAACAACGATAGAAAATGTACAAGAGAGACCAGGGTGAAAATTAAAATTGAACCAAGAAAAAATTTAACAAGTGTCTTCGAAATGATACACAGTTTGACTTAAAATAGAAAAATAAAGGGAATCTTAAAATATTAAATATGGTTGTCAGGCCTGGCATGCTAACCCTAGACCACAGATTTAAGCATAAATTTAAACATAACATGTCCGACCATAGTTACAATATATAGTAATTACATAGTTTTTTTTCCTACGCATTTAATGAGGTTAAAGCAAACAAAACGCGTACATTCAAAATTATACACCTCTTGAGAATAACTAACTAAACTATGTAGCTGAAAAAAGTGTAATTGAGCGTGTGACACATAAAGGGATTTCTTAGCAGGTCGAACTGTTACTAAATAATAATAATAAAATGCATTGAACACATGTAAGTGAAAAGAAACATACTTACTTATGTCAATTACGCATAACCAATCGTAATGATAAAATAGAAAGTACCTACCTATCTTTTTTTCCATAGATAAAAAGGTTTAGAACGGATTTTTAAAATAGGTCCATGATTATAAAACTTATTCACAATACACCGTTAGTTACTGTAATATACATGCTAACTTATAGGTAAGGAAATCTATTTACACGATATTATTAACGTGTAATTTTCTTACTGTTTTCGAGTAGGCAGGAGTGTGGGTGTTATCAGTTTAACATAAAATAATTACATATTAAAATAGTTGAATATTGATTTCCTTATTTTGATATATCCCGTTAAGTTAAACAATAGAACTCGGAGTATTGGCGAACGTATTGAGATTTTTTTTTCGAAAACGTTTACAATAAATATCTTGATAGAAGATTGAAACGGTACGTCCTTAGAAAACTGAATCAAAATGTAATAATGACACTAAAGAATCAAATATAATTGTTACAATAAGAGATGGATAAAATAACAGACGTCAACTGAAAATTTAGATCCGACGAATTGATTACTATCGAAACTATCTCGACACACAGTGCACACATGTTTTTCCATTTTCTTTCGATATGTCTACCAAAAATCGAACAAACATGCACTTTTTACAAACACAAATTTTTGAGGTCCCATATTGGTGAAAGTTGTCCCATGATTATAAAAATAGACAGCCATTACTGAAAAATAAATACATATACGTATGCAGTTTACAAATACAACTATCTAAATTTGTTACATTAACTTAAAGAAAATGGTTTTTTCCCTGTTTTTAAATTAACAAGATCGAAGATATCATCGTGGTGATTTTAAATGCAACAAAATTGACAAAACCTCGTTTTACATTTTTTTTTAAATATGTGATGTACTGTTATTTTTAAATAATAACAAAAACATAAAATAAATATGGTTCGAAATATGGATAGAAGAAATCCTATTAAATAATTTATCGAGTTACGAAAAAGAATGTGAATTTTTTTTTCGCGAGTTTTGCCTAGAATTTTCACTCATGAATTACATGAAATTATAGTAACTTTAAACACAAAGAGTAAATCCACTCACGAGTAGGCATAGGCTATGAAACTTATAAAGTTGAAGCCTGAGTAGGGACATGATAAACGGTGTTGCATAAGCCGTAACTAGATTTCAGAGTCACTTGGACGTTAGGTAATTAAAAAAAATTATAATTTTCGAAGATTAAAACAGTGTCAAATTGTCGTGTTTAGTCTTAGATAATTTAATTGATTATCGGTCTAAGTACAATAGTAACTAATGAATAATGAAAAAATCGATATTTTTTTTAATATTCGATGAAATGTAAATAAAAACTTCACTAGATATATATACATACATAACTTTGTTGAATTTATTGTAAAACTACATAATACCACTTTTAGCTTACTTATAATAAATAGGTGTTGGAAAAGAATAGTTGCGGAGACAATAAATAAAATAATATATTAGAAAATATCGAGAAATGGAGGGATTTCAGTGTATAGTATGTCTGGTATTGGCGTTAGAACCAAACTGCGCCAGAGTAGGGATCAACCCCGGTTCTCAGATCACACAATCCGGCACAATCAATTATGAATATCCAGTCCTCATCCATTTCAATGACACGTTGTAATAATGAGATAATAGGCGGTAACACGCCATATCAGGTTTGCGAAACTGAATACTGCACACGGCCAATGCACAATCCCGTTCGATACGATTTCGAGATGAACGATAACATTGGCTAGTGGTGCGCGAACTCGTTTGCGGGAATCGTGTGGGCAGGTTCGAGTCCCGCTCGGGCGCATTCATTCAGCCGTGTGGCGACTGCGGTAACCTTTTAAGGCCGCCTGACCGACGTTCCGTAAATCACAAGTACCAATTAATCGACTAATTACTAATTATAGGTTATTCGGTCAGAGCTATTTTTAGAGAGCGAAGCGGAAATCAAACGCGACCTTATCAAGGGGAGATTTTATAACTTTGTTGAGAATTCACGTTAAGGCCCTACCCGCAATAAAATAATTCATTTAGCGTCCGGCAACGCAGAGAGCCGGTAGCCACTTCACCCCCGATTTAAAAATATTATATTTATATCTGGGATTTTTTTGTTATTCAAAACATATAAAGAAAAAATACTTCAATATATTTTTGAGCTCTTTTCAAAGTCAACAGTTTCAAGATGTACACGTCTCTTCGTCAGGAAAATCACTACACCAGCATCCAAGTAACACTATCATGGCTACCATGGCACTGCCCACATATTTACTTCTTCTTTTTCAAACCCCACCCTAATGGTGCATAGGGCACTGCATCATACAAGAGCAGTGTTATTTAGATCATTAACTTAAGAAGGAAAGGTGATCAGCCCTCCGCTTCAGGTACCAGTCCAGGGTAATATTGAATAAATATTAGAATAAATATTAAAATCACTAATATTTATTTGACCCCTTCCTGGGAATCGAACCCGGGACCTCCAGAACGGTAGTCGAGCGTGGTGACCATTACACTACGGAGGCGGACAATTTATATAAATATAAATATTTACACCTGCATAAAATATGAATCACATGCGTTATAGGCTTTGGTGCATTGTATATCGTTTAACTGGTAGGCGTTTCGGGAATCGTATCATATACACCGATATTATTTTTAAACGAATAAAGTAATTCGAATAACGTGAAGGTTTGTTCTGACGAGGTTATTTTTATTGACAATTGTTATAGCCGGATTTTAATTGGGTATCATTTTTATACTGTCAATGAATTGTTTTTTTTTTCTAACATTCATATTACAATGATTAAAGAAAACACATCGTTTTTTACCACTTTCATATTACAAATACGCTCTCAATTTACTACGAAGGTGGACATAAACTATAATTGCATTGTATTTATCTAAAACCTAAAGCAAAGTGGCGCCTCGTTATATATGAATATCTTGAATACCCCCCGGCATCCCGTGTTAGGAGTTGATTACACATCCATTTAAGCTATGAGTATCATTAAAACACAATTATACTTACGTATTTCTACTCACACCTTTTTTCAACATATAAAAAATAAGACTTCAATAGTGTTTAATTGACAAAAAAAATCACACTAAAAATTTCCTCATTATTTATTAAGCTATTGTACATACAAATTTTTGTTTTTTGATCCATTCACATTTTTATTAACAACCAACTAGTTTCGGCAACAACCTGTTGCCCTCTTCAGGGTTTAATTTATGACTAAACATATATTTTTATACAAAACTCTTTTTATTTCTCTAAATAATATATCAATATGATCCACAAAGTTAATTCTTTCAATATTCAAAACATACATACAAGGTACCTACCATACATGAAAATATTATTTTGTTGTTGATATCTCACCACAGATGAAGAAGAAAATGGAAGTCTGGGCATTTACGGGGCTTACGACCGTCATAGGCTGGTTTAAGTGATCACTTTACACACATTCACCAATTCTATCTATGATTGATAACCACATTATACAAATTCTTGGAAGTTCAATATATATAAATAATCCATTTTCGAAATATTGTACATGAATTACTAGAATTTTCACTGGAGACATCTTTTGGTAAGAAGAATATTTTTTTTTATTGAGCAGAAACTCTTATATTGGACACACTCAAAATGTTGTAGAAATTATACTTTCTTATATTTGAAAAGTATATTAAAATAGAAAAGTATAACTATCTACATGTGATCCCTGCTTCGATTCTTAGGAGGGAGTCAAATAAATATAAGTGTTTTTTTCACTCTAATATTCATTAACGATCAAGATAACACTGCGTTTATATGATGCATGTGCCTATATATCATCGGCTGCGGATGAGGGTTTGAAAAATAAGTTGAAGATCTACATGTATGTTTAATAAACAAGAAATAACGCACGTGCTTTGGTTCTTTCAATGAAAACCACTCCGTTTTTACAATTCGCCAATAAAATGTACAGAGACGCTAATCTTCAGTGTCAATTACTGTCATTATTAGTGATGCTAATGTTAGGAGAGTGCAAATTACAGTTGCAAACGTAATTCGATCTTTTATTGCATTTCACGGAACTACGAGTACCCTCGCTGACTCGATGTCAACTGTAATGGAAGAACTATTTTATACAACTAAAGTTATAAAAGTGGTTAGATTTCATACACGAATCAACTGTAATTACGAGTATTTAAATACGATTGTAAAAAGAATAATTATGGTCATATATTTATATATTTTTTTAGTGTACTAAAATAATTATGTTGCGTCGTAATTCGTTCTATGTGAGATGTTAAGCATTTTTATCTATTGCTTAATTTGGAAATGAATATGTAAAAAATATAAATATTGACTTTAGATATTTGTTGAATAGCCTACGTAAACAAATTTTAAAACAGTTTCACGTTATTTTTTATAAAAAGGTAACAGTTGCGACCGTTATTTTTTAATAACAATTTAGTCCAATACTACTACATTTAGTATTTTTCGATGTACAGAATTTACTTAAGGACCTCGTACAATTTAGCAGCGTCCAAGTTATAAAACCTAATAAAAGAAGTGTATGCAATCCCAAATGCCCTAGCCATTACTGTTTTTAAAGCCTTGTATGATTTCCTCATTTTTCCTACCTTTACCAAATGTAGCAATATCCTTCATACTTAGCCTCTTCCCTTGCGTCATCTGATATATTCAAATATTTACATATGTATATTCCACTCCTAGATCCAATAATGCGGTGCCCTATACACTAAGTGCATATAGGAATCTAAGAAGAAAAAAAGGATTTAGTGTCCAAAAAAAATTTACGATTTAAATTTTACGTTGAAGTTACTCCGTTCCGAAAACAGTTATTACTTGAGTAATTAGTTTTTTTTTTCAGTAAATTCTTTTGATGTTGTTGTAAAACACGCCTAAGTCTATAAGGAAACTCTGAAATGAATGCAGCTTAAGTCATTTATGAACGCGACTCGCTAATGAGTGAAGAACGCGGAAAATGATAATTAATTACCGAGAGATTAAAACATATTTTACAATAAAGCTTCGCAAAGCTTTTGCAGCCCGTTATAATAGAAATATACATATAAACAAGCATATATATTTATAATCGCTAGAAAAATATTCTCCGAGGATATGCGAAAATAAAAGTATAAAAAAATGAACATTTTTAGTCACAAATAATAATTTTTATTCTAGCTTGACCATGTATATTGTGGTGGGTGAAATATGTGCCTAGTCAGCCATATTTCGATTACAACAACGGTATTATATTGTATAATAAAATTTAAATATTTTAACAAGCAAACAAACAAAAAAACGTAGATATCTGCGAAAAAAATATAATGATACTGGGTGAATCATTTGGTCAATTCTGAAAAAAATATAACGATTAATTTGCAAAATAACAAAAAAAGTCAAAGAACGTATTCGTGTTACGTCACGCGATTCGTTAATGTGCCGTTGTTTTTCGCATTTTTTCGCTAAGGTATCGCGTGCGTTTAATATTTTCAGAGTAAAACGATATTTGTCCATCTAATATTGGTCTAGAGAGAGAGAGAGAATAGTATAATTGTGTGGACTTTTTGTTACAAGGTCAAGTTTTAACAGCACTACTGAATACTGCCAAGGATGTGTGTATTATGCATTACACGAGTGTATCACTGCCACACGTATCCCTCGACGATCGGGACCATAGCTTATTTATGTTATTTTATTTTTTCAGTCGATGGCACTTCCCGATGGATCAACAGTTTTGGCGAAACCGACCAAATACCATTACTACCCACACAATCAACACATTTATCTTCTGCCGGAATGCGCTATCCAACAGGTAAATAAAAAATACTTACAAGTCATTCGTAAAGGCTGAGATCTCAAACTCTCTAATCAAGAATGCGACCACCCGCCATTTTTTTTTACAATGTATATTTGAGTTTTGACTTTTTTAGAATATAGTATGATATTTGTTATATTGAAAAATTTATATATTTTTTTAACTCATTACCTTTTAATAACTTCTTTTCAAAACCGTATATTTATTTTAAGGAAAATTTTATTCTTTTCAATACAAAAACGGTGTTTTAAGCAACAACAAAAAACAAACAACAAAAAGTGAATGCTGGGAACAGAGTGAATGGTGCACTAAAATCAGTTTTAGCAAATAAAAATCTATCAGCGGAAGCTAAACTGGCAGTACACAATGGAGTTCTGGTTCCAACCCTTATGTATGGAAGCGAAGCATGGAGTTGGCAAAAGAAGGATGAAAGCAGACTGAATGCAGTCGAAATGCGATCCCTCAGACGAATGTGTGGCAAAACGATGTTTGATAGATGTTCGAATGATGAAATAAGGAAATGTAAGGAATGTAAGGCTGAGATAAGCATTATCGATAAAATTAAGAAAGGTGTGTTGAGATGGTTTGGACATGTGGAGCGTATGAGTGAAGAAAGAACGATTAAACAAATTTATGAGGCGAATGTAGTTGGAAAAAGAAGCAGAGGACGACCGAGGAAAACTTGGCACAATCAGGTATGTCAAATACTTGAAAGCGGCCGGGTCAGGAGTCGTAATAATCGTCGGGTATGTATGAGGAGATGCATGAATGTAGAAGAGGCAAAGAATGTTTGCAAAGACAGAGTGGTGTGGCGTTCGATTCTCTCTGCCTACCCCTGCGGGGAAGCGGTGTGATGGTTAGTTAGTTGTTAGTTAGTTACAAAAAACAATTACATAAAATGTTACCTAGGTATGAAGAAAATTAAGTTGCGATTTATCGATATATTAAGAAAAGAATAGAGAAAATTCGAAGAATATTGTACAGATAAGGATACGATGGACAGTCAGGATTTTAAGGATACATAATAATGTTTCAGACGCATCTTGAAGTTTATCAAAGGAGATGCAATTTTGATCTACGAATTAGTTTTTTCTTAAAATTTTAGGTTTGCAACGCCGTGTATGTCCGACTGAACTACACACAACCCTTGTGTGCGTGTCCCTCGAGGCATAGAGACCCTTGCTCAGCATCCCTAAACGCGGACGACCTTCATACAACCCAGCTCACTACTGATTCCAAGAAAAGAGTAAGTTTTACTTTTCCGTTACTATCAACATTCTGTAGCGCAGATTTGGCTACCATGCTGGAGGTGCCATGTTTGATACTCGACACACCAGTACGGCTGTCCAAACTTAAAACACAGTAAGGGACATTTTTTTTGTAGTACGTTTTTTTGCATTTTTGGATTAAGTAGGACAGCCGAGTAACCCTCAAATCCACAGGACTTCTACTATTGTTTTATTGGCTTAACCCTTCACTGCATGACTTTTTTTTGCATGACTGCATGACTGCATTGACAGTTCGTCTTCGAGAGACAAGTGAAGTTATTATTTTGGCATTCATAGCGCATCTTTTGGCTAAATTATGAACTATAAACTTGAGTTATGAATGTATCTAATCAGTAACAACAAAGAATGGTTGCTCATATTTTTAAAGGACGTTTTAACACTAACTTTTGGGTATGTAACAAATTTGATACACCATGCAGTGAAGGGTTAAGTTAGTACTTTAAAAAACATATCCGCTCCCTATGTGGGCCACAAACTGTCTCCAGGCTTTTCTGTCGGCTGCCTTGCATCCTCCCGAGTCAAGTCAGCGCCCGAAGTTCTGACGAGAGCTGCCGATAAATTGTCAGCAGTGGTCGTCCTGGGCGGCGCGAACCTGATGCCTTGTAAAGGAGGCAAGCTTGATTAAGGCTCTCGGGAGGCATTCGGAGTACATGGCCAAGCCAACTGAATCGCTTTTTCTTGACGACAGTTGCGACCAAAAAATTAAATATTAAATTTATATTAACCTAGCCGGCTCGAACAGGGGTATTGAAATCCCTCATATATGAATTTTAATTCGATAACTTTAGTATTATAAAAGCTACTTACTCCATCTTTTTTGTAATCTTAAAAAAAAATATTAAAGAAAATTTTCTTATTTTTAGAAATTTTTACAGTTTTTTATAATTTCAAATGGTTGAATGATTCAAAATATTGTTTTTATAAAAAGAACGTGGAATCTGTGACTCAGCTGCGAGTTACGAGCTGCGTACTACGATTTCCATACAAATATGAAAGGGTCCTTTGGTACCCCGCTTTGGATCACGTGTAATTTTTGGATAATCAGTTCGGGAAAGGTTGTAACTAATCTTTAACTGTTATATCCTGTAATATAATACATATATAAATATTATAACCCAAATATATTATTAACTACTGGCATTTATGTTTTTCAGTACGCTGCAAAAGCTGTAACCCTGGTGAAGACTTGTGAAGCAACGTCAGAGATGAGGGAATGCAGATCGCCGAGAGATTGGTCACTGTTGGCACTGCAAAACATCAGGACTGGAAAATCCCACTACCTGGTCATATGTCGGTGCCCGGAGGAAAATGTCCTAGGTAAGCTAAGAAAACTGACACTCTATCCCATTTACAAAATACACACATCACTATATTTAAAATTAATCAAGTTTTTGGGACATCAACATCACTATAACATTTATTTATCATTTTTATTCTTCGTCAAAGCAAACCAAACCACCTTCACTTTTGGTCAGCTAAGAAAACTGATACTCATACCTATTAACGAAATATACACATCACTATCGTTAAAATGAATCGAATTTTTGGGACATCAACATCAAAATAGAATTTATTAGTTATTTTTGTTCTTCGTCAAAGCAAACCAAACAAAAATTTTAACATCTCAAAATAGATGAAGAAGAATATGGAAATTTGGGTGTTTACAGGGTTTATGACATCATAGGGTGGTTAATAAATCAATTTACACATGTGCAACATTCACCGTTCTGCCCATAATTGAAGACCACACTACTCAAAATTTTCAAACTCCTAGATATATCATTAATCTCATGACATTGCACACGTGAGTTCACTAGAGCCATTTATGGTTCGAATGAAAAAGTTTTCATTTAGCAGACGCTTTTATTTGGATGTATGAAAGATCCATTTGACTCTGGCTAGTGTATGTATACGAGGAATTCTTCAGTTCTTTGGACACATTGCGTGTGACAATGAGAATAGCCTGGAACGACTGGTTGTGATTTGTAGCCTGGACGGGAAGAAAGGGAGAGGAAGATCTTTACACGATAGACTAATCAAGAACAAGACAGCAGCATGCACCTCGGTGGTTGGAGAGCTACATGCAGCGCAGTCAAGGGATAACTGGAGAAGAGTACTGATTCGACAAGGGTCACAACCCTCAGTAATGAGGAGTAAGATGGAGAAGAAGAAAATGCAAGATCCTGTCCAGATTGTTTCACATACTGAAAAACGCCTGGACTATGTTGGATATCAAAAATGTAAAAATAACTCTTAAATGGAGAAACTCTGATTTGTGAACAACTATTTGGAAACTAGCCTAAGCTATCGTAATCTAACCCAATATATTTTTTTACAGAGGGACCGATGGCGCATGACCAGCCTACTTACGCATCTGTTCCGGGTATCAGGGTGTATGGAATGATGTGTGTTCAACAAACGCAGTACTCGCCACCTGGTAAGTTAGTTAACATCTTGTTTTACCATTTCTCTGCAGGGGTAGGCAGAGTTGATGGGACGCCACACTCTTCTCTTCTGACATACTCTCCTAGCTTCCTTCACATCCATACATCTAGTCATACATGTCCCCTGATTACGTAGACTTTTGACACCACCTGATTTTAGGTTCTGATAGATCAAGTCTTTTTCGGCCGTCTTCGTTTTGTTCTCCCGATCACATTCACCAAATATACTATCTTAGTCGTTCTCTCAATATTCATTTGTTCAAAATGTCCAAACCACCGTAAATAACTTTTCTTTATCTTTTCAACTATCCCTAGTTCAGGCTTACATTCCTTTCAAAATTTTCATTTTGATTCTGTCATACAACAATTTACCATACATTCGCATTTCAACAGCGTTCACTCTGCTTTCATCCTTCCTTTGCCAGTTCCGTGTTTCACTTGCATACATCAGTTTCGGTACCAACACTCCGTTGTGAACCGTCAGTTCGGCATCCATGGACATATTTTTATTTGCAATCACTCTGTTCAAAACCCCATTTATTATATTTACTTTACTTTATCCACTTTTCCATCTCTTGAGAAAATCCTTCCTAGATATCAAAATTTTAGCACATGTCCCAAGAATTCTTTTTTTTTAATGAATAACCTGCAAAACCTCTATTTTTAGAGGTTTGTCTGCATGTAGGATAAGGATAGGGAGGGTAAATGTGAAAAATGTATCACAAACACCTGGACCAATTGAAAAAAATCTTTCTTGAATTTATTTTGCAATTGATTGGAAACGAACCCGCGACGCCAATTTCGCAGACGAGCCAACTACGCCATGGCGCCTGCCCATTATGTGCGTATCTTGTGATGTATTATGTGCAATAATCTTTGTTACATCTTTTCCACTGTTGATTTATTCAAATAGTAATAAATATATATAAATATATTAGATTAGGAATACACGACTAGGACATTGGAAGGGGATCAGGAACGTCGAGGCGCTGTTTAGAGCTGCCTAACACAAAGACAATTACTCTCAAGTGATAGTCGACGTCAGGGGGACATGACATGACACGAACAGAAGTAGAAGAAGAAGTAATGTTTAATGTTTTTCATATTTTCCAGGATATAACGGAGTATCGTCCCGCCCTGCGACAAGTTCCTACAAGGTGGGGTACTCCCAACCCAGCTTCAACCAGGATCCGTACTCCAGGTACCCAGACTATGCGGGCCCTGGAGTTTACTACAGCCGGATGTCCAGAAAGATCCGGGACACGGGGAAGAGAAGCATCAAGAGAGTGTTGCCACCCATACCCTGGGACAAGGTCAGGGAGTTGGCGCAGACGGCGGACTGGGAAAACTGAACTATATCTAAAGAATATGATTAGTTCACCACACAAAAGGAAAATGTCTCTTGCCAGTATTAAAACGGCACAATGACATTTTCAAATTACTTTAAATTAATGTTTCTTTTGGACCTTAAGGAGTGCTTTACCCGTGGATTATTTATGACAAATATTATTCAATTTATCCTAATCGCGGTAGTATTTATTGTCGGTCTAGTATGCATATATCAAAAGTCTCCATTGGATAGGATTACTATAACACCCTCTTTCGAATGGGTATGTCTTTTATCGAAGAAAATTGCCATTTGATTTGGACAGGATTTTTTAATTTTTTATAATTGAAAATATTTATTTTATTATATCGTATTCGAACACTATATTTAACCTTTGCGGGAAATGTATCAAGATATATTTGATATAAAGCATGTCTTTAAATAAACAATTCTCACCTTTTGTCAGAAGGAGAAAGCTATTTATTTTGCAAAGTTCTCAACAGATGGCAGTCCAATCGGTCAGTTCTAACTAAGATATGAAAGCTGTTGTTTAGATACGTATCTAAGAATAGGTATCTTAATAACAGCTTTCATATCTTGGTTAGAATGTATACATACGACATCAAGAATTAAGGCAATGTGAATGTTCATTAACGGGTAGAACGGTAAAGGTTACACTAGACTTTCCTCGGTATAAAGAAGATCTTTTGTCTCTGTTGATATATTTAATATATCTTGTGTTATTGAAATATCTGAACTAAACAAACAATACATTTTCTCTTTTGGTGAAACGTTTCATCCCTATTGGTAGAAAATTCACATAACAAACTTTAATTATACAATTTACATTTTTAAATAATCACATTGGAGAATATCTTTATCATATTTAGAGTATGTATTCCCATGGACAGAAATTTATTTACATTAAAAAATATCAGTCCATATATTTTTTTGTGGCTTCTGAACATTTGAGCATGTAGTGTGCCTACGTAGTGTTTTATTTTATTTATTTCTCTATTATTACTTTTAAAATTACATGTTTTACTTTTTGATGAATGTCTCACTAGGTAGAACCACCACCATTTAACTACCATTCAATTCAATTCCCGGGGGGTCAAAATAAATATAAGTGATTTTTCACTCAGATACAGGACTGATCACCTTACCTTCACATAATTAACAATCAAGATAATAGTGTGTCGTTGTGACACAGTACCCTATGGCCCATTGGATCCGGATAAGGGTTTGAAGAAGAACATCTTACAAAATGTGAGCTACATGGTTTGCATATTAGACTGACATATGTAACTGAGGTATGGTTTGCACTGTTACCGCCCATTTCTCGGATGAAATTTTAGAAACAATCGACTTTATTTTATTTATCACAATTATTATATTTAAGTTTTTCATAGACTGATTCGGGTAAGAATGTGACGGACATATTAAAACATTAATTTCCAAACAGATACTGAACGAAACGTCAATTAATTATCATTTAATGATCATATTTTATATTTAATAATCAAGTATCATGTTTTAGATATTTAAAAGTAAAAATTTTACTTCCATCATTGATTATTCTTACACAATCTGTTTATTTTTAATTTTTAAATGAGTGATTTAAAAAATAAACTAAATACATACAGCAAAATTAGTCTAAGCATAAATAAAATTAAATAAACAATATCAATATTATTTATTATATTGGAAACCGGATTATTCACCCTACGGATGAGATTGATGAGTGGGATGCTCAGACTTCCATCTTCTTTCATAAAAAAGGAAAGAATGATGCATATTCCATATCCAGTTGAAACACCCTTAAAATTAAATAAGCCTATGGTGAATGTCTTGTAGTTTTATAGTTCATTGTATTCTATTGGGAACACGAGTTAAAATATTGGATTGCAAAAAAATGACAACTTTACTAATATGATTCGAACTCAATGCACTACACGCTTCATTTATGATATTTAACGCTGATATTTTATGTAAAATATTCACTAATTTAATGATTCATTTATTTTATATAGCAATCTATATGTTGAAAACCCAATCAATTATTTAATCACACTATACATAGGTTAATAATATAACAATATTTTATTGACTTTAAATATGTACTATTATTAGCTTTTAACGCAATATTTTTAATATTACATTTTCCTTAATATGCCTTGATTATACCAGCATTTATTCAAATTGTGTTGTTAATTTATATAATAAACACATATCTAACGTTTAAAAACAAAATATGTGGTTGAAAATGATCATAAAAATGGCAACGAAAGAAATATTAATTTGAACAATTATATTATATAATAGTATAGAGTACGAAATTTACTTATGTATTTATAGACGCACTTATTTAACCAATTTGCAAAATGTATCTAGGCGACAATTCTAAGAGAAAGTTAACGTTTTAACTACGTAGTGCAAACATCTTTAACTTTACTTCTAAAGAAAGATAATGAATATTTTTTGCAAGAACTTCAAATGCAAGTCACACAGAAGTAAAGAGGTAAAATTATCTATACTACGTAATTAATGTGATATCCGTCCGCTGTAATTGAGCACCTGATACATGTATACTTATAAGAAATATTTAAAACCTTAGTGTAATACATAAATGTACTTATGAAAGCATTAATTATTAAAATTGTGATGTAAATAATAGTTAACCACAAAAATATATTGATATGTAATCTTGAATGCTTGTATACATTGGAGTACATGAAAATTATTAAAAAAAAAAAAAAAACAAAACCTTTTATTTTATCCGTTATACATTAATAAAATACTGTGCAATATTATACTGAGACGTAAAATAGGACAACAGCTGTAAAATTTTTTTTTTTTTGGTTTTGAAAAAAAAAACTTTACATTTGCGACCCAAAATTAAGTAAGCCTTATTAAGCCAAAAATAAGAAACACATATGAAGTACCTACATACCTCCCTATATGCATAAAACACCTTTGTTTTGGGATGTTTCATCCATGGAGAAATATATTTGATGGCTGGGACATACATGTAAGTACTTCACAAATGAATATGGCTACCCAATTGGTATTTTCAGAATTTCAAATATATACTCATACAATATACTGTATGGTATAAAGCTAACTGTAATAATTTGAAACTACAAAAATTGGTGGACAAACAGGAACAAAAACAAAGAAAAATTAAGAAAAAGATGTAAAATAAGAAACAGTAAGGTAAAAATTGATGTTCAAATATAACTAAAAATATTGAATTCAAAATATGGAATCACCAAATTGTATTAATTTGTATATCTCAAAGAATTTCAAATGCAGATATGATTGTTTTCACGAGGCGAATGTCGAGTTTTGATAAAAGCTATGCTTTTCTCATACTTATGTTACAAGAACAACCGTGTTGAGCTTCACATTTGTGTATGTCTGAATCCTATAAATATTTATAATCAATGCTAAAAAAAGGTTTGAAAAAATGGATAAATGGTTTATGAGACTCACCGAGTACTTGCGCCTTTGCATTTATGTGACAGGAATACATAGCAGCCATGAGACGTTGAGGCTGCGCCTGAAATGCTTTACGACAGCCATCCTTCACAGCGGACATTATTTGACCTTTTCAAAAAACAACAACTATGTATAATAAATATATTATATTCAGAACTTATATATCCAGACTTCTGCGATGGAAACCATGGGACACGAAGAGAGGAATAGGCCGGCCCCAGAAAAGATGGGCCGATGACATTGTGCCGGGTTGAGTCACATTGGATCGAAGCCCAAACGAGAGAAAGTATGTAAAATATTAGAAGAGGCCTATATCCACTAGTGGAGAGACGGATGACAAAGAAGAATTACATTCAAATGCAAGTGGTAGGTAAATGAAAAGGGTAAATCTCATTTCTTTCTATTCTGACCCCTATATGCACCCAATGGTGGATAGGGCACTGGATTAAATCGACACAGTTTTATCATGATCATGATAGAAAAGTTTTCAGTCCTGCACTTCAGTCGGAGGTGAAGTAAAATAAATACGAGTACATATAAATATTCTGTCCTGGGATATGTTATAAAGAGTTACTGTGTCGTCTGATATCAAATATAAGTGAACTGCCAGTACAGGTAATATTACCTAGTGAGATAATAATAATAATTATAATAATTTGGATAATTTGTAAAGCGCCATTTTCGTAAAGTACTACCTCAATCTGGGAACCATACTTATATGTACTAATTTAAAGTATATATTTTTTTTTTAAAAACCTACCTGAGAATGGACCATATGGCTGACTTGCCGCGGTCGAATCTTCTTCTTCTAAGATGCTCCATTCCTCTACAGCGAAACCCACTCCCATCATTGGCTCTTCACACAAAGGACCAGCCAGTGTGGCCAGTTGGAAGCCATTCATAAAACTACTGGTAAAATCATCTCTTAAATCTTTCACATCATCGATATTTTTACAGAAATCAAATAGAGATTTTTTATAATCCTTGATACGGTTCAATAATAAATTTGGCCCGCACTTTCTAGGACCTGCCGACCAAATTTCTTCAACGCCATTTTTCCATTCGGGGCCTGCAGAATCAAATGCTTTTTTCAAGTCAGCTTTGAAGACTTCAATAGCTTTTAACGACCGATCTGTCAGTTTATCAATTCGAGATTGTCTCTCATCTATCACATCTGCTGATTGTCCCTCTTCAAAACTGATTTTTGCAAAATCACCTTCTAATTCAGTGTTTGCAGCAGGAGTTTTGAAGGTGTATTTCAATTGTGATTCTAAAATCTTGAGTATTTCTGAATTCTTCTCCAGAAGGTTTGTAACATCTTTGGGCAGAGGAATGGCTCTAATTTTAATGGTACATTGTTTATTTGGAGTTTGCAATGTGATGACTTTATCTTTTTCTTGTTTTTCATTTA
This sequence comes from Brachycentrus maculatus, assembly GCF_059751285.1. NCBI lineage: Eukaryota > Metazoa > Arthropoda > Insecta > Trichoptera > Brachycentridae > Brachycentrus > Brachycentrus maculatus. Next base: position 973,296 of record NW_028280859.1, read on the forward strand.
TCTGTTGTTGAACAACAGTTACATTTTGCATTTCTATATCTTCGTTCACCATATCCAATGTAGGCGGTTCTGTAATTGTTTCCCTGAATGGAACAATTGGGTCTGATACAGTAACAGGAACTTTAGCGTACCGTGAACTGAAAAAAATATAAAATTTATTCAATATAAAAAGGAATTATTGAAAAATAAGTTAGTAAAGGTGATTGACTCCTTAATACTAACCTCAAATCCTCGAGACACCTCTCCAAATGAACTTCACCAGCTGTTAATAAGACATGTTCTCCAGTTTCTTGTACCAAAACTTGAACACACGCATCTGCTTGGTTTAATAACTTTAAACCTAAATCAAAATAATGATATATTAAACTTTAGGCCACCTCAGGTATACATATATATTTTTTTTCAATATTTTTTACACCATCTATCAGGCTATTATATGAAGGAAAGGTAAATAATAATTATTTAAAAAAAAGATATTGATATCTAGGCAAATATAGCGAGAATATAAACTGTTAGTACATTAACACTCTCTTTATAATTCATCATTCACTTTATGTAATACCACTTTAAAAGTGAATGATGAATGAAAAGGAGAGAGTCATATTACCATATCACAAAGTCAACAATGCTTTTAGTATACAAAAACTAAAAAATCAATAGATTTATTACAAGCATACTGGTAAAACTGATTTTTGGTTCTTACCTTTAATGAGTTTTGGCATATCTGATAGGTGATTAGTTTCAACGGCAACTCTCACGATTGGAACAGCAAACATTTGCATCTCGGTAAACGAAGGGCAATATACTGTAGTGCTTAATGTAGCTGTTTTCAAAACATGTTCATCTAAACCTCCAATACCTGTTAATAATAGAATTAAATCATACAGAATTTTCATATCTAAGAAGTATGTATGTTTTCAAGGGACGGAAAAGTGGATAAAGATGTTGGGGAAAAATAAATCTGGGTAATATAATAAATGGTATTAATTGAAGCTAAACTCGCAGTTCCTAACGAAGTGCTAGTGGCAAAGGATGGTAGTATTATTAGTAGCTCTTTTTTCTACTCATAATAGAACAGCAAAAAGAGAATGGTGATATATTTATATATTCAAAGAGAAACAAAGAATACAAACCCAATATATTTCCCGCTGGAACCTCTTCCAATTCTTCTAGTTCACGACCCATTAGTAAATAGAGCTGATTGATTCTGAAATTAAAAAAAATAAGCAATAAATTTACTATTATGAATTAGAAACAATATTTATTCCGATTGCACAAATTACTTACTCTACTCTAGTGATATGCTGATTACTTTTTAAATCTTTTAATGTCAAATTCATGTCAATTTCAGGATTGGTCAGATTTCCAAGATAAGTATTTGGATCATGTTTGGGCCCCAAAACATACAACTGGCAACCTTTTCTTAATGTTCCACTAAAAATTCGAGCAAATCCTACAAAAACATCATCATCCAACTCGACAATATCTTCTGTCTCTTTCTTCGGTAAAATAACGGAAGCTTCATCTAGAGTAACATACTCGGGAGCATTTAACTGATTTTGTCGCTCCAGATGTCTCTGTCTCGCTATCTCCCTTCGGTGGGCTATTTCATCAGATGTTAAAGGCTTGGCTTTGTTCACGGGTAGACTTTTACGATCAACGGGGAACATCTTGGATATGTAAACAATCACAGGTCGAGAATCAGAGCTGTCGCAAGCGAGGAAGTCTTCCTTGAGAGCCTGGGTTTCTGGAAGTAAAGAGTCAAAACGTCTATTTTGTAAACACATTAACTTCTCAACTTTTTCTTCCGTTATTGATTTGGGCGAAGGAAGTTTATCGCACACCATATCCAAGACCGCATCCGCTAAAGGAAGCCATTGAGATGTCACAGCCTGCACTTGTATTTTGGAATCTCTGTGCTTTAAATCTCGCGCTGTCAAATTGATTCCTAATTTTTTTGTAATAGCTTCCACCTTGTCTCTTTCCTTTCTGACAAATATGGTTTCGTACAAAGACCATATATTTTCAAGTACCAATTGCACGAACACGGGTTTCTTAGCTTTTTCCTGAGCTCCCTTCATGAATCGTTTCGATTTGGAATCAAGATAAAAATCTCCCCAAATAACTTTACGTAGCAACTCCTCTTTAACTCCTAAAAACAACAGTTCGTTAAACAATAATATTTTATAAGAATACAGTTCTTTCGGAAATATTAATAAAGCCCTACCTAATTTCTCAGAAAATATTTTAGCAAATTTTGCAACTCCAAATCCCCATCCGTCAATAGCGCTGGCAAAAACGACATTCCCGGATTCAGGGGTAAAATATAAGTGAGAATCGTCAGCATCTTCCAAAGCTGAAGTCCAGTTATATGGTGTCTCGGCTTCACTACTTTCCTGCTTGTTCTATTTTAAAAAAACATAATGTAATTAAAACCATGCTTAACAATATAAAAATTATTGTTGGATTTTTAAATATGACGAATGCCTATTTACATAAAAAAGTAACAAAATTACCAATTCTGTATTATCTTCCTTTTCGAAGATATCTGATGTAAAGAGTTCTCCCAAAATGGCATTTACTTGTTCAAGAATCTGTGTCAAGTGAACATATGCATCAAGAGGTGTCAACTGCAGCTCCAGTATAAGACGATCAATTTTGTTTAGTACCAGAACAGGCTTTATGTTTTCCGAGTAAGCTTGCTTGAGCGCCACTCTTGTCTGAGGACACACCCCCTCCACTGCGTCCACCTAGAATAATGGAAGTGAAAATAACTTGCTTATAACAAACAAGAGAACAATGAAATGAAAACAAAAATAGAATGAATTCTGAGATATAAAAGCCTATATATATCTTCAGATGAGCTGCTGGCGAATACACCAAGCAGTGTCGATAGAATATACATGTATAATCTAATACAATAAGACCCCATTTAATGCTGTTTCAGCATTACATGGTAGTATCAGGATTAGAAATAACATGATTTTATTGCTTCGATACTCCTATGCAGTCTCGCGGATCATTGAAATCATTAGGGTATGTTTTAAGATACAAGTACCTTACTATACCTTGTAGGATAGGCTAGGTTTATGCTCTTTGTCATTCAGATTGCTAGGCCATGTACAAGTACCTTGCCTAGCCAACTGAATTGCCATTTCTTGGCAACAGTTTTGAGCATAGGTTGCAGTATACACTACTTAGTAATGGCACTATCGCAGCATTCACACGCATCCATCAATACTGTACTCTATTTAAAAACCTAGCTCGTTAATAACTAAAAGTGAAGAATTACCACAATAATGGCGCCATCACACAAACGCACAGCTGTCGAAACCTCGCTTGAGAAGTCCACATGCCCCGGAGAATCTATCAAGTTGACCAAGTATTCACTTTCTGCCAGACAATGGAGCAAGGAGATACTGCTACTCTTCATGGTGATCCCTCTCTTCTGCTCATCTGGTCGGCTGTCCAGGTACCTCAAGCTCCCCACGGCCTTGGAGGAAATAATCCCGTTGCTAGCCACCAGAGAGTCGGCGAGGGTAGTCTTCCCGTGGTCCACGTGAGCGAGGATACAGATATTCCGGACGTTGTCTACCACTTTCTGAAGCTCACCGAGCTTTGTGGGATTTACTAACCGCATTCTATTGCGATTCTGTAAGAATATAAATACATTGATTTATTCATTATGCTTACAAATTTCATTTCAGGAGCAGAAAAGGATAAAATGTAACAGCAATGTCTAAGGTACTCAGGTTCGTATACCCCTACTGGTACAGGCTTGTGTAATTTGGACACAGCTAACGTGAACGAACCTTTTGAGGTGAAATATGTAATATAAAGTATGGGTTCTTCCATTTTTTAAACCTGACTACTGAAATCCTCAAAACAGAAACTATGTACTTTTATTTTTCCTCGCTTTATACTAAAAGTACAATCTTAGATTATGCAGAATCTTCTTGAACAAAATAGAAAAGGCAAGGTAATTAACCAGTCTCACATTTTGGATTATAGTTGGTGTGCACATATTCTTTGTTACCAAAATGGTTAAGAACCAGCTGGGAATTGAACCCAGACCTCTTATATGTTATCCAGATGCATAAATAACTAGACAACAAAGGCAGACAAAGTTAATTATAACAAACTAATTCAGTTTGATTGTGCAATCTGTGTTAAAGCCATGTTGTTATGACAGGTTATGGGAGAGAAAGTTCTCGAAATTTAAGTTTATCACATTTATAAAATGGTGAATCAAATATCTGTGGCTATCGTTTATTACGATACAAAGCAATGATATTTTAAAGCTCAATTACCCAGATATTTAATATTGTGCAATATTAAGGTTATGAAATCTAGTAACAAATATTTATTTTTTTAAATGTCCCTTCTGTAATAAAATGTATTAAATTCAATAATCTTCCCTTTTTATTTATTACCTTGAAATATTTTATATGATAAAAATACAGTAAAAATTATTTCTCGTTTGTGTATCACAGAAACTAATAAAATTACTAAACGTCAAAACACAGACGTCAATTTTGGATAACTGAAACGTCAAAAACATGCTGGTTTCAATGTTGCCATAATATAACGTCCGATTGAGATAAATTTTTATTTCAAATGGCAACTCATTATGACTTTTGACGTTTGTTTTTGAGGTTATAATGTTTAACAAAATCTAGTCTCCAGATATTTTCGGATATTTAGTGGTCATTCTTGATGAATTAATGTTTGGGTGAATACTTACAATGTTTCATTGACATCATCAATATACTCATCATGTCAAAACTTGTTGCGTCTGTCAAGAATTTACCACTTCTACAAAAAATAGTTTTTCCTGAAAGATTGAAGGGTACGTTCGTTGAAAAATGGGCTGATTATTGGAAATATCTCTACCGCGACTACCGCGGAATGGTGACGGATCTCGTGGTGGATATTCAAGATAAACCTAAAAAGGCTTTTTACATAACATCAGCCATTACCGTCGCCTGGCAGCTAGCCTTAAATAATCCAAATGAGAGAGATTTTCGAGAAGATGTATTGAGATATTCTAATGAACTTCTACTAGTCGGAGAAGACTGTAGAAATCCTAGAACTTCTCAACATTTTAAATACTTGGAGACATGCAAAAACCAAAATGTTTTAAGACTTTCCAATCTTGGAATTTTTTCGCTGATGTGGGTCGATGACTTTGACAAAGATTGTGATGTATTCAAAGCCAAGTGTGAATTCACCCAGCCTAGTTACTTCTCAGTTCTTCAAAGAACAGTTGATGTAGGATTTATGGGAAAATGGTGGAATATTTATAGAATATTCCAGAACTTTGATGTTAGTGAAAATTAATATTACTCACAATGATTGTTTATAAATGTACAATACTAATTTACAATTTCTCCTTTGTAATAAGTTTTATTTAAACGCTCAAGATGTTGTATTACATTTGAAAATGTGTTTAAAAAATTATATTTCTATTCCTGTTGTAAATACCTGATTTTAACCCTGTTCAGGTATATCGTCTAACTACTAGTATTTGTTTTAGCTTCTAGGTTTGTGATTAAATTTTATAACCTAAACCTGTGCATTTTTCAATTATTACTCATTTAAAAAAAAAAACACCCTTTTGCTACTTGGAGTGACTGCTGACAAAATAAAAATTGTCGACATTCAGCGTGGACCAACACGATAAGAAGAAGAAGGAAAAAATCTTCTTTTGTCATATGAACATATCGCTCACTCATTTCAACAACGTCTAATATCAAAAAACTAGATTTTTCAGGAAAAAAATAACTAGTCAGGAGATTGTTTTCAAAGTTTAAAAATGTAATATAATGTATTAAAAATAAATATCAAGCCACTTATCGAACTTTTTACTGTGCAACAGATCGTTTTAGGTAAAACCTGAATGTTTTTTCTCCATTTGGAAAATATTTAGTATATTTAAAAAAATAATTAAACAATACCTTTTCTTCAAAATGCAAAAACAACACTTTGTGCCCTGTAGCGGGTAAATATTAATTTAAAAATATGTCACTTTTGCTGGGATATAGTACATTTTCTGGGCATTCCGAAAACATGCACAACTGAAAATTTATGATTTTTGATAAATGACGTTGTTGAAAGGAGTGAGTTATATATGAGGCTAGGAATAGATTAAAAATTTATTATTTTTTGACATCTTAACATAAATGAAGAAGAATATAGAAGTCTGGGCATTTACAAGGCTTACGATGTATGTATGTGATTATAATCCAGGATTCGGACCTCACATACAAATGAAAGAGTTTCTGCTCAATAAAAAAGCTTCTTCATCTCACCAATAGATGTCTCTAGTGATTCAAGTACAACGTTTCAAAATTGGATCATATATATAGAACTTCAAGTAAGGTAAGATCACTTTGCCCATTGCAGTTGTTGTAGCCGATCGAAGCGTAAGACGTCTATCAACCAATTCATCCGAAATACGCAGCTCTTTTAGATACTCTGGAGCCATATTATGTATTGATTTATACATGAGTAAGCAGAGTTTATACTCAACCCTTTCAGGAAAGCGTAACCAGTGCAGTTTGTGAAGTAGTGGGGTGATGTGACTGAATTTAGAAATTCCAAAAAACAGTCTCGCTGCTGCGTTTAACACTAATCGCAGTCGAGTAATTTTATTGTTTGGTAGACCCGTGTAAATACTGTTACAATAATCGAGTCTAGATATTAGAAACGCATTTATTAATTGATGGGCAGCATCAACTGGCAGATTCTTGTGAATGCCTATAATTTGCCTTAGCTGATAAAAACATCGACTTGTTGTTTTGCTGATTTGAGAGATCAGAATCTAAGAACACGCCCAGCAGTTTGAAGCACACGGCCGGTGAAGTAGTACTCTCTGGATTGAGTGGTGTGGTGTTATCAATCAAATTCTGTCATTTAGGTGTGGCTATCCAGAGATGTTCCGTTTTGGACGGGTTCCATTCTCCTATTTTCTCAATGCACTTATTAATAGAGTCAACAAGTTTAGTATTAGTGCTCCATTGTGTGCGGCCAGTTTAGCTTTTGATGTAAGGCCTTTATTTGCTTTAACTGTTTTCTTTGCACCATTTACTCTCGTTTCTTTATATTCATCAATCTTTCCATCCCTAGAAAACATACTTTCCAAATATGAGAACCCATCTATATATTCCATAATTTCCCATTTTATCAATATTACATACCCAGATCTATATTAATTTCTTTCAAAAACCATGACTTCGGATTTGACATTTTTTTTACTTTGCTCCAATGTGTATTAATTCCATACTTTGATTTTTTATTTTTACATATATGGGGTAATGAAATGTATGTAAGGGAGAGAATCTTTCATTTCATGGAAATTTATATAAAACAGCCAATAACAAGTCGTAATCCCTGTAAATACCTAGTCTTACGTATTCATATTTATCTATATTATTCATTATTATTTATTATCAATAACACATCTTGATGTTGTTTCTTTCTTTTCAATTAATTAACGTTAGAGATAATCATTATTGGACGTGGCTTAGACTAAAAAATCATATTTTCTGTAAGTATATTAAATCCATTCATGTTTAATATGTCATATTTGGATATGTACTGTTTGCTTAAAATTCATCATAAACAGTGATGGTGAAAAAACCTGTGTCAATTTGAAATATATATATGTCCTACAATTATATTTCTTTGTTTTGAATGAGGTTCCTACTTTGACTCATAATATTATTTTAAACAGGCCACTTATTTTTTCACATGGCAGCACAGTTGTAATGTCCGCTTTCTTTTAGGTTATCTATCGCGGACTAAGGTTGGTGTGTTTTCGTGTAATCTTAAAAAATCCGAGTAATCTTGTATTTAAAAAGTTTTATACTGTGATCCAAAGAAACATCATGTTATTACTTCCATCCTCAAGTTATATTTGCGATTAATATCAGTTGTGATGTCAGTTTTTAAAATTATGATGTTTGTTAATTTTGACGTTTCGTTTTTAGCATGGTTTCCGAATCAGAAAACAAGGCCGGCGGAAAGGCCGACGCGCCTAAAAAGAGGAAGATAAGGTATGAAGTCGCCGTGGGCCTCGAAAGGGGTCACAGGACCACCAAGATTTCTGCCGGCAAAAAATCCGCCGAGAAGGGTATCAAAATCAGGCCCTCAAGGAGGAAGGGGGTAAGATGATAATACTATTAATATTTTTTATTGTTTTTTATTTTGCTCACAACATTATTAACTTTGCATTATTGTTTGTCATTTCATATTTGGATATGTGCCTTGATTTATTCCAAGTATAAATATAAACAGTGAGTTTTACATTATTACATTAGTGAATGATTCAGATGTCAAATGTTCAAACAAAAGATTTATAGTTTTCATCAACAATATCTATTCCTTTCTTTCTCTAAATATTAAGATCTCTAAGTTTTTTTCTCTAAATATTCATGCGATTCGTGTATTCTCAATTCATTTAGTAGGTATTCAATTTATTAGGTGAATGTTTTGATAAAAGTATTTGCTACATCAGACCCCATATATACACTTTTCTTCCATTGAGCGTATTTATCCCTTAACTCAAACTCTTTTAACAGATTTAATGTTTAATTAAAGTGAATTAAGTAAAGTAATAAATATTTTTCTCATTATAGTGAGATTTGTGCAAGGAATTTAACTCAATAAGATGATCTACATTTATTTTTGTTTATCTTAATTTACTTTGTACACTATTTAATATCTTCATTATCCATGGGCTGAAAATATAGATTGTCTACTTTATGATAGTACACCTGGACATTTACTCATAAATAATTGTGGAAATTGTTTTAACTCAATGCTTTACTATATTTTTTTTCGTTTTGGGATGTTTTTAATAGTTTTTGGTGATGGTAATACGCACATTACCTCCTTTCTGTTCATAGCAGCTATCGACCTAATACGATGTGCTATTTGAGTAATAAAAATCTTAATAATAATAGTTATGGGCAGACAGATAACCTATTATACCCCAGTAAAGATTATTTATGTCCGCCTCCGTAGTGTAATGGTCAGTACACTTGGCTTCCATACTGTAGGTCCCGGGTTCGGTTCCCAAGGGTTGATCAAATAAATATAAGTGATTTTTTCACTTTAATATTTATTCAATATTACACTGGTACCTGAAGCAGAGGGCTGATCACCTTTCCTTCATGTGTTAACGATCAAGATAACACTGCGTTTATATTATCAGTGCCCTATGCACCATCGGGTGCGGATAAGGGTTTGTAGAAGAATAAGAAAGATTATTTTAGAAACTTGTGAGGAAAATGATTAATCAGAAATACAAATGATATCCGCTGCCACATATCCATTCTCTACACTTCTCTTTCCCGTAGATAGTGTACAGATAGTTAGCTGTTTAGTTCATCCATATGTAAAGCACATGTATTTTGTACTTTTGTCAAGTCTGGATGTTCTTAAAATATAAGGTTATGGATTACCAACCATGGAGGTACTGGTGCCAGATGTTTAACCACTTAACAGTTGAATTTTGGTGAGGAAATTTGCTGGTCCAGAAATTGTCACCAACAAGTCGAAACAGACTGCCCGAACACCACTCGGGTTAGTCAATAAAAACAAACATATAAATATATTTGGCTCAGGCTAATCAGTACCGAGAAGTTGGAGTACGATGTTCCCAATCAGCTAGGCTCATCATTTCAACGCTAACTCCTTGCCAGAGTTGCTCTCGGGCTAAACTGGAAACTGGTTAACCGGATCCACGCGGCTCGCATAACCGTATGTTTTTTCACAAAACATGCATCATACGCCGCTGACATAAGCGTATGTGTTTTTACTTTGCTCCAAGTTTTGAACCTCAGTTCAACTTGGAGAGATTTTTTCATGGTGTGGAACTTTGGATAAAATAATACGTCAATCCTTGGCCTTGTGACATCTGTTGAAATATCTGACTAAAAATTTGTAACATCACAAGGATAAATAAAAGAACAGATCCCTGATTTTTTGGTCGGTAATTAGAATGTGCCATAATCATGCCCTATATCTGTCTCACTCTCAACGATACGCATCGCCAGTGGGTAAGAGTGACACATGATGCGTGCTTTGATTTATTTATGTTACGATCTTATTTGTTTATATTACAATATATTTCAAGAATAATGTGACACAAGTGTATTATAGAGTACCAAAAAGGCACAATGAATCGCATTGAACGTTTTTGTTTAGGAAAATAAATCGTTTCTTAACTAAATACATGATAAAAGTAATCATTTAAAAAACGGCGAGATACCGCCGCGCACGAGCTTCTCTCAGGAACTAAGTTAACGCGGTTAAAAGGTTAAGGGGTATTTCAGATAGGGAAGATCTTTTGCAGACGAGCCATGACCAGGGCTCAGCTAGACACAATTACCATCCTCAGATATTAGGCTTGGATATGCTTGAGGAGGGGCATATAGAAACAGCATTGCTCTCCACATATCGTAGACTGCACCTGAGGCCTTGGTGGTGGCCACATACATAACTACCAATTTTTGACAAACAAAAACATTCGGTAGCTTCAATATGCGTGTGCAGGAAAGAAATATTTTAAATAATGTAAATGTAAAAATGTCCTTGTTCACTTATTTGAATTAAATTAATTGGACACAATCAAACTGTCATAATAATTACAAAGCTTTTAAATTTTATAAATACACTAGAATCTCACTACATGTTGGGCGTATCCAAATCCTTGTTCATGAATCTGGGCTTCTATAGGTATTAAGTTTACATTTGGACATCTCAACATACACATATCAACAATTCCTTGTTGAGGTGTCAAAATGTAAAAATAAGTCCTAACCCAGATTTATGAACAGGGGTTTAGACACACCCAAAATGTTGAAAATAAAATAATTATTGAAATTATAAGATGCATGAAAAAATGAGAAATTTTGTTTTCTGGCGTCGCCCAGTATGTAAAATAATCCTGTTAGAATCTTGCATACATCTAAAGAAAAGACTCTCTGCTAAATAAAAGCTTTCTCAAACTAACAGTAGATGCTGCCGTGAACTCAAACATGAAGTGACATGAGATTCATGATATATGTATAAGTTCCAAAAAAATTGTAATGTTGTTCTCAATCGTGGGTAGAATGGGGATTGTTGCGTGTGCGTAAGGAGATCCAGACTTATTCTTCATCTATGTTGAGATGTCAAAATGTAGAATCCCACTTATCCGCCAATTTACAGTTTTAACTAGCAGAATTTGTGTCACTAATTATAAAATTGGTTACATAAATATATGTACAATGTCCTGTAATCTTTGCTGTTGTCAGATGATAAGCTGTCCTACGTCTATAGTTTAACAAACTATCAGGGTAGTTTAGTCCCATATTTACCATTAAAACTAATTATGTAACTAAATGAAAGTTTGAGATTTATTAATGATATACAAAATAAGCGTTCATAAATTTTACACAACTAATTTTAATGTTTATTTCCAGATGTTGACAAAGCACTCCAAGTTTGTCCGCGATCTGGTTAGGGAAGTGGTCGGGCATGCCCCGTACGAAAAGCGCGCCATGGAGTTGCTCAAGGTGTCCCGAGATAAGCGTGCGCTCAAGTTCCTGAAGAGGCGACTTGGCACACACATCCGCGCCAAGAGGAAGCGTGAAGAGCTGTCCAACATCCTCACACAGATGAGGAAGGCTGCCGCCGCCCACCACCCTAAATAGACTTGACATATTTGCATTTCAACACATTCAATAAATGGAAACCTTTTGAAAACTATTTTCTCATAATTGTGTTTTTATTTATGTAAACTTCGTCCACACTGATTCAAAAATCCATAGCACCAAATTTTGTTAAAATTTTATATATTTATTCTCAATTCAACTGCAACATGGGCAGAGACACCCTTATTTCTATTCATCATCTTGTTCAATACTAAGTGTCATGGTCATCTGGGATGCCAGGCACTCTGTCCATGGTTCACCTCCCAGTTTTGGGCCAATCTGACTCTTTAGCCACTAATGCCACCTTTAGTGATGGCCAGGTTAAAGGGGACCCTGTTTTTTGGTCACTCTTGAATTTGACTGCCCTCCCTTTTCTATTCCAAGAGTTCTCATCTGATATTTATTTCTAGTCCTAGACGTTGACTTTCTCTAAAGGAGTTCGACTGTTCTATCAATTTTGGCCATTAGTATCTAATCATCTTGTATTGGGGATATGCCTGCCCTATATTGTTATATGTACCACCTTACCACTTACTATCTCATATTGTCTTGATATAAGCAAATTGAAAAAAATCAAAAGATAATATGGAACATCCCTCTTTGTACTTGAAATGGCTGCGAGAATCATCAGCTCTTGCTGTTGCTACATTTTGAACTTATAAAATGTAAATTTCTGTCTCCTTATGCCTACCTCTTCTGAAACTTTTTGTAGGTAACTTCTTAGTGCAGTCAAAGACTTGTATAATTCATAGAGCGAAATACCATGGAGACATTAAATTCAAAACATTAAATACTTTAATTAAAGATCTGCAAGTACCCTTGACGAATCCAATTTGGTCTTTTTTAATTTGCCAGTTGAGGTATTTAGTGCTATTGATGTAATAAAAGCTCATTTTGTTAAAAGCCCAACAATTTTTCATTCAAAGTAAAATAAGGGGAAAAATGCGTAACTTTTTTAAAAATGATTGAAGTTTCTGATCACACTAAAATTTTTCTTAGCTAAATTACGAAACATTGTCGAGCATCAGTTATATGAAGAATAATTAGTTTATAAAAATTGGTCACCTTAATTTAGAATTAACCAGCTATTACTGTATTGCCATTATAAATTGAGTTAAAAGAGGTGCTATAGCATTTTTGTTTGACTTTGGGAGAATGCTAAACAAGTCTATCTTTTCAATGTGGGTTAAATTAGGAAACAGGACAAAGATAAATAGTCATCCGATTCAAATATTGATATGAAATAAAACCAGTAAAAATACAGTTTATAATTTTGGACAAGTGCTCACGGAGGTGGATAGACGATGTTACAATTAAATCATGGGATTATGAAAGATTTGTGTAGGAAATGAAGCGAGAAGTATTGGTTTAATTTAAATGTATTAATAAACTATTAGTAAAATACTACTACTAACCCTTATCCATACCCAATGGTGCATAAGGCACAGCATCGTATAGAGGCAGTGTCAAATGACGGGGAGGTGATCAGCTCTCCGCTTCAGGTACCAGTCCAGGGTAATATCAATAAATATTAGAATGAAAAAAAATCACATTTTTGACCCCCCTGGGAATCGAACCCGGGACCTCTAGTACGGTAGCCGAGCGTGCTGACCACTACGGAAGTGGCCAAAGTATAAAGATAAAGACAAAGTAAACTGTCGGATTGGTATAAAGGAGAGGGAAAATAGAATAATAAAATATAGATATACATACAAAGGGGGACATGCAACAAAACTTTCTTTTCTTGGACGCGTCCCCTTTGAGAATGTTTTTTTCTTTCCGTATCTACCACAGACTACAAATTTATATAGTATCATAGTAAAATTTACAAAAATGATAACATTTGAAAAGGAATTTTAGGTTTGTAAATTAATATGAAGTAGGTACTTCTCATTAATTTACAAAAATAGTCGAATTCTAAACAAAAGTGACAACACTTTGAACAGCCGCCTCGCCGCCTGTCAATTAAGGACGCCCGGTTTCCGAGCGCACGTTTTGATCAGCAAGTGTGTGACGAGGGCTATGCCCTTGAATTCAAACCCAGTGCGTGCGATAAGTTTGTTGCGGGCAAATTTAGAGAGACCTCAAGTTCTTCTACAAGCCAGAATGCCAAACATCAAAGTTTTCAGCGGCACGTCGCACGCCGACCTCGCTCAGCGAATTGTAGATCGCTTGGGTATCGATTTAGGAAAAGTGGTCACAAAAAAGTTTAGTAACCTGGAAACATGCGTGGAGATAGGAGAATCCGTGCGAGGAGAGGATGTGTACATCGTCCAAAGCGGGAGCGGCGAGATCAACGACAATTTAATGGAGCTACTGATAATGATAAACGCGTGCAAGATCGCCTCCGCTTCCCGCGTTACAGCTGTGATACCGTGTTTTCCCTACGCTCGCCAAGACAAGAAGGATAAGAGTCGCGCGCCTATCTCCGCCAAACTCGTCGCCAACATGCTGTCCGTGGCCGGCGCCGACCACATCATAACCATGGACCTGCACGCCTCGCAGATACAGGGCTTCTTCGACATCCCGGTGGACAACCTGTTCGCGGAGCCGGCCGTGCTCAAGTGGATCAAGGAGAACATCACGGAGTGGAGGACTAGCATAGTGGTGTCTCCGGACGCGGGCGGCGCCAAGAGGGTGACGTCCATCGCGGACAGGCTGAACGTGGAGTTCGCGCTCATCCACAAGGAGAGGAAGAAGGCCAACGAGGTGGCGTCCATGGTGCTGGTGGGCGACGTGAAGGACCGCGTGGCCATCCTGGTGGACGACATGGCGGACACGTGCGGCACCATCTGCCACGCGGCCGAGAAGCTGCTGGAGGCGGGCGCCACCAAGGTGTACGCCATCCTCACGCACGGCATCTTCTCGGGGCCCGCTATCTCGCGCATCAACAACGCGTGCTTCGAGGCCGTGGTGGTCACCAACACCATCCCGCAGGACATCCACATGAAGGACTGTCCCAAGATCCAGTGCATCGACGTGTCCATGATGTTCGCGGAGGCCGTGCGGAGGACCCACAACGGGGAGTCGGTCTCCTACCTTTTCTCAAACGTTCCATATTGAAATTATTTTTTTGCCATAATATCGAAGGGTAAATTTACTAGTTACCTTTTGGCGGTATCCTACTTTTCTCATTTACTTAGTTTAATTTTTCCTTTTTTTGTGATTCGGAAGGAAGATGTCGAACTTTATACCGACTCTCCTTCGTGTGAATGAACTCCTATTTGTTATATTTTTATTGAAATATCGCTTTACCATGTATATAAATGTGATAAAGAGCAATGTGTTTAAAAAAAATCTATTCTACCAGAAAGTGCATTTCGGTCTTGGTATGAAGCATTTAAATTAATTTTTGAAAATCTAATATTTTTATATATTCTTGACAAAAAAAAATGTTAATGTAATCGGGTAATGACTTTTATCGTAAGAGAATTTTTCATATTTTGTTATAGCGCATTTTGTTAAGTAATTTAGCAAATGCTTGTTAAAAGATATACCTACATAATAAAGTGATACACAAAAAGGAGGACATCTGAATTAACATGTTTTATTTTATTATCTGAGTAAACTGTTTTCAATGCACGCAATTTGTAAACAATAATTCCTAGATAAGAGCTCAGTAAACAGAGTGGGTAAAGGGTGACAATAATATTATTGTTTTGGATACAGCAAACGCGATATAATAACGAGCTTGTATAATACTTTGTTGGCAAATAATAGCAGAAATTTGGGGTATTTCTGTCATATCATCGAGTCACCTTGGTGAATGTCATTCTCCTTTGCCAATAATATTTAAACACTTGTGGGATAATATCGTCGTCGTAATAGTCGTCAACATTGATTAAAATTAATCTGTTTACCAAAATCAATTGTGCGGAACAAAAGTAATAATAAAAAAGTGACACGTATAGCTCAACTGTTAGTACGTTATCACAGTGTGAATATAATACAGACATAATGAAATTATGCAATTTTTTATTTTACATAAATGTATGCGAATAAATTAATTTAATAACTCATACGCAAATTAGTTTCTTTAAAAATGGTAAACTTTTCATTAAAAAGAGAAAGGTGCACTCAGAAAATTATTTAAAATTTGTAAAAAAAAAGTGCACTAGACATGAGGGATCAAATTAAATAATGACTTCTTAAAACTAAGTCTTTACCTAATTCAGTTTTTGGATTCAATTATTTAAAGCTAATCACTCCAAAATAAATTAGTAAAATGAGTAAATCAGTGCACAAACTTGGTTGTGTATTGCATATTTCTAGTTCCCGGAGAGAAATATAAACCGAGAATAATTAACAAATACAATCTTGATGACAAATGAACAGTTATTCATTAGACACCTCTCCAAAGGGCATGGTAAAGGATTCATGAAGCAAATTAAACAAAGATGTTTGGTAAAAGACAAAATTGAGGTTGTGAAGTGATACCATGTAGTAGGATATGACTAATTTCTCAAATAAGATAACAGACTGCTTAGCTAAATTGGTAGAGCAGTGTATGCGACTAAAGGTCCCTTGTTTGAATCCCTAGGTAGTTATTTCTTTTACAGCATTTTGAGTGTGTCCAAATACTTGTTTACAAATCTGGATTACCTCCATTTAGGAGTAATTTTTTACATTGCCTACCAAGCCTATAACGGTTGTAAGCCCTGTAAACGCACAGACTTACATATTCTTCTACATCTACGTTGAGATGTCAAAAAAAAAAAACTGAACTAACTAACTAAATAACCACCACGCCGCTTCCTCGCAGGAGTAGGCATAGAGAATCAAACGCCACACCACTCTGTCTTTGCAAACATTCTTCGCCTCTTCTACATTCACGCATCTCCTCAAACATAACCGACGATTATTACAACTCCTGACCCGGCCGCTTTCAAGTATTTGACATACTTGATTGTGCCCAGTTTTCCTCGGTCTTACTCTGCTTCTTTTTCCAACTACATTCGCCTCATAAATTTGTTTGACCGTTCTTTCCTCACTCATACGTTTTACATGTCTAAACCATCTCAACACACCTTTCTTAATTTTATCGATAATGCTTATCTCAGCCTTGCATTATTTCCTTATTTCATCATTCCAACATCTATCAAACATCGTTTTGCCACACATTCGTTTGAAGGATTGCATTTCGACTGCATTCAGCCTGCTTTCATCCTTCTTTTGCCAACTCCATGCTTCGCTTCCATACATAAGGGTTGTAACCGGGACTCCGTTGTGTACTGCCAGTTTAGATTTCGCTGATAGATTTTTATTTGCTAAAACTGATTTTAGTGCACCATTCACTCTGTTCCCAGCATTCACTCTCCTTTCTATGTCTTTATCAATCTTTCCATCCGTAGAAAACATACTACCCAAATATACAAAACCATCTACCTGTTCCAAAATCTCCCCATTAACAATATTCCACACTCAGATCTGCATTTATCTCTTTCAAAAACCATGATCTTGGATTTGCTAACATTCATCAATAAATCACTTTCCTTGCACACATTATACACTTTTGTCACCAACATTTGCAGGTCTTCTCTGCTATCGGCAAGAAGAACAGCAAAAAAAACTCCAAATATAATTATTTCATGTTGTCTTCATTTACTCAATTACTTCTCAAATATTGTCATTTTAAGTTTTCTACAAAAATCTTCTAGCCAAAAAGTGAAAGATAAATATCCAGACTATGTTGAGATATCAATTAAAATGTTTTTGCATATGTATAATTTATTTTATAAATTATACATTACTTCAAAGACTTTTTAAGAGTTTTGATTGACTTTCCTGTTTGACATAACTCATTCAAACCGCGTTTTTAAAGTTAATGTTTTTATTTTATTTATTGTGATATTTCACAATAAAAATGGGAGATCCGGTATTATTTAAAAATAAATAATACATTAACAAAAATATATCTTTATTCCATTCTCACTGCAATTATTCAAATAAACACTTTTTAAATACATATTCTTATGCATGTATTATTAATTTTATCTCCTATTATGAAATTCGTTTGATACTGTCAGCTTAATCTGTAAACTCTCTAACCCCATGTGGCCTTATTCCACAGAAGAGAGTAAAAACAATAAATTTCAACCATGAAGCAAAATTTATTGATTTAAAAAACATACTTTGTTTGGTTTCATGTGTATATGGGAATACAATAATTTTTGTATTATTTTTTGACATCTCATCAAAGATGAAGAAGAATATGGAAGTCTGGGCATTTACGGGGCTTACGACCGTAGAGGCTGGTTTAAGTGATCACTTTACACACATGTAACATTCATTAATTCTACCCATGATTGATAACCACACTACTTAAATTCTTGGAACTTCTATATATTGTTTGATTTCGAAACATAGTGCTTGAATCACTATAGTTTCACTAGAGACCTCTATTGGTGAGATAAAATGCCTGGACTTCCATTATTTGCTTCATCTATGTTGAGATGTCAATAAATAATATGAAAAAACTCCTACAATTGAATAAAATATAGATTTGTGAACAAGTATTTAGACACACTCAAAATGTATTTTTTGTATCAATAAATTCCGCTTAATGTTCAATTATAATGTCGTTACCCTTCTGTAGACTAAGCTCGGGTGAAGTAAGACACTTTATTGATCAAGCTGATGGTACGTTATCATTCTAGACAGGTCATTTGGTCAAAACAAAACCGCATCTTATTTACGTTCACATAGATAGTTAAATATTTACATAATTAGCAGTAATCAGTCGACATGAGCTTCATGAGAAACATTTTTACAGCGGTAT
Organism: Brachycentrus maculatus; assembly: GCF_059751285.1. NCBI lineage: Eukaryota > Metazoa > Arthropoda > Insecta > Trichoptera > Brachycentridae > Brachycentrus > Brachycentrus maculatus. The sequence continues at coordinate 991,776 of NW_028280859.1, forward strand.
TAAATAACTAACTAACCATCTCGCCGCTTCTCCACAGGGGTAGGCAGAGAGAATAGAACACCACACTACTCTGTCTTTGCAAACATTCTTTGTTCTCATGTTCATGCATCTCCTCATACATACCCGCCGATTATTTTGACTGATAACCTGACCGCCATTTATTTGTATTAAACATTAAGTAAAATAATGGGGAATCAATGAACTCGAAACATCAATCCTTCTTTCATCTGTCGCTGAAGTCTATAATCATGTTCTGTTGCTCAATATAAAGCTATTCCAGTTCTTCTATTGCGATCTCCCCGAGACCTCAGTCTAAGAAATAGTAATTTAAACAGCTATAGTAACATCATTCCAACTGAAAATACGTTTTGAATATCCAGTACATGGTATCACCAACTTATAATACCCTATCACACTTTATTGATTTTGTTCTATTTTCATTGGATGCTTCTATTTTGCATACCCTCATTTATTTTAATGAGATCACAAAACTCCCACAATTTAAACCTTGAAAAGAATGCCTTAGCAACCTGGTAAATAAACAATTTGAAACTATAGAAATATTGATTTTTTACTACAGTCATTGTGTATTTGACTTTCTGATTATACATTTTAAATTTGTATTGGTTCCTTCCAAACCATTCAAGGGTATAATATCACCATTGTACACACAATATGCCTCAAGTGATGTATGCATATATGCTATGCATATACATACATCACATGGATCAAATATGTATAAATATTTATAAAAATTAAAATTAAATAAAAATATTATATTTTTATATATATATATATATATATATATATATATATAAATATATATATGTAATAACATTGTCTTCACACTTTTTTTTTTGGTAAGCACTTTAATTTTCCCATAAAGGAAAGATCCCATTCTGAATATCGGTGGTTGAGAGAACAGGTGACACTGTTAAATGAAAGCTTTCTAGCACATTTCTCTTTTTCAACTTAAAAGCGCTGCCTTTCTATATCTCTATCAATGTACTACTTCCTGTGGAGCTCTGTGTGTTCCCGACGATACAGTGCTACAATTGTTGTAGATTAGATGTATAAAGACTAGACCCTTGCATGCTTCTACAAATTTGGATTCTCACACTTTAATATACTTACATTGAAGGAAACTGCTCGGCCATAAGCGAATCATCCCCAGAATTAAGCAGGCAAGAAAATATTAAACATTAGTTGCGAAGGATTATGACCCCCCTGCTGGCTTCCTATGGAACCTCAGACAACACTCCGCCATTGGTCTCTCCATTGTTCAGCCTTAAGAGCTCCCGCAACGGAGAGGCCTGTGATCTCTTTCACCTTTTCGGTCCATAGCCTCCGTTTATGACAAGCCCCTTCAGGTTGTCTGGTGGTCTATGAGCAATGTGGTCGAAGAATTGGAGAACTTGTCTTCGGAATAGAATCGAAAGACGATCTGTGATCCTCATGTAATAATGCCTGCATCGATCTTAGTCGATGTTTGAAAGAAGCATTTCCCATGACGAAGCATCATAAGCATTTGATAGGTCCCAGTTTCAAACACAGAAGTGATATCTAAAAATTTCACTTCCGTACGCAAACCAAAGGCTACCAAGCACCCCATCCTTTCTAAATATAGTAGTACACAAGTCCCGCTAGGCAAAAATGGGATGTGCATGGTATCTATGAATACCCACACAAACCTCTACCTAGAATCATTGACTGATGGGTAGGTATCTTCTCTACCTGTTTTTTTTATATGGTATCACAACGTAGCAAAAAATCTTCTTCTTCTGACGTTTTTTGTCTATGTTATTATTTCTATCGTAATCTATGGTTATTATTAAAGATGGCGAACTTTCCCCGTTTTAGGGTTTCGTCTTGTGATATAGCCAATATGTATAAAGCGATTCGTTTTACAGACGGTAAGTTTCAATCCATTTTATTTAAACAGTTAATCATCGGTTAACGCCGCTAATTGTATTATTTATTTTTATCATAATTAATTCTTCGAAGCCAGTTGATTTTTAGACTACCCTCGAAATTTATCATGTATTCATCACGTGAAACCCGATTGTCATGATTAATAGATATTTATCATTTATTATAATTCTTATAGTCTTTTACAATATTATATGTTCAATTCAGAAAAAAACCGAGACTATATTTCAACTATTCCGTTTGCTTTCGTGTCAGTGTTTATTCTGCCATCTGTTATATTATTGTTTGTTTGGGTAAATTTACACTCGCCATTCCGAATGATGTTTACAGACTCGCGAAAAAGGTTTTAGCGAATAGTATGGTTGTCATTGATCAATTTCTTTAAAAAAACGTTATATAGGATGTTATAATAACTGGATTCAATGCAATTTGATTTTCAGTCCTGCCTTACGACAGAAATGAGGATGGAATTCCGATTAGAAAAATACATGTGACGAGTTTGCATAGCGAGGTAACGTATTTTGACTTGTTTTATAGCCATTTGGTACTACACTTTTGTTTAATAACCTATTTTTAATTTGATATTACATTCGCGATATAAGTAATTCCAGCTGAATAAATAGATTTTGTATTTTTGTGCAAATAAATGTGTTAACAAACATGCAGGAGGAGGGTTAGAGAATAGGTAGAATTTAAATAATGAGATAGACTTGCTTTTTATATAAATCGTATTCATGATTTTTTTCTATCTAACCCTTATCCGCACCCAATGGTGCATAGGGCACTGCATCAAATTGGTGCAGTGTTATTTTGTTGTTACTTACATGAAGACAAGGATCACTCCTGCGCTTCAGGGATCAGTCCAGGGTAATATTAAATAAATATTAGAGTGGAAAATCGCTAATATTTATTTTCACCCCAATAGTGGAGGACTGAAAAAATAAAGAACCTTAAAAAATAACAATGAGAATCGATATGGGTTTTTATATAAAATAAAGTTGGTCACAACTGTCCTCAAGAAAAGGCGATGCAGTTGGCTAGGCCATGTATTCTGCATGCCTCCCGAGAGCCACCATCAAGCTTGCCTCCTTTACAAGGCATTAGGTTCGCGCCGCCCAGGACGTCCACTGCTGACAATTTGTCGGCAGTTCTCGTCTGAACTTCGGGACGTGGGCTGACAGCAAAGCCTGGAGACAGTTTGTGGATTCCATGTGCTTCACATAGAGTTATAATGATAATTGAAAATAAAACCTTTGTATTATTACGTACATGAATAATTTTATATTAAGTTAACTGCACATCCCAATGTATTTTTTTTTTCAAATTTCAGATGACCAAAAAAGATTTGTTTCATTGTTTTAAACGGTTTGGATTTATAGTAAACTGTACTCTTCATTACAACCAAGATCAGACCGCTCCAATATATGCATTCATCACATTTGCCGAAGTCCCGCAGGCGAGCAAGTAAGTATAGAATATCATTACCTGTTGCTTTGTTGATGAGTCTCTTAGATTGTGAACTATACCGCCTTTTCTGCTGACTGTAAGAGCGTGTAATAAGTATTTAGGAGAGAAACATATAGTCAGGTCATGTGTATTCACTTGCAGAGCCCTTTACATACCTCTACCGGACAATGTTATGTTCAAACTAATAATCAAAGTGGATCAGAAATATCTCTTAACCAACAAAATGTTTGAAAAGGTAGTTTAGGAGCATGGTTTTTTTACATCAAATATCTCATAGTGTTGTCAAATACCTTTTTTCGCGGTTGTGATTTTTTTGGTATAGTTAATAAATAAAAAAAATATATGACAGTCGATAAGTCACACGACTTTTGACAAAAGTTGACATTTAATGGTTTTACATTAGTGTTTTCAAGAGTTTTTTTTTTAGATAGGAATTGCATTTATTGTTTACCTTGCTTATTATGTACAAGGTTTATCATTTAGTGAATTTTTGTTTCTTCTAGCTAATTCAATATTTTTTTTAAAATCTGTGTTGGGAACAGAAGGAATAACCTAGTGTGGGCCAATCAGGAACTTCTCAGCATTTGCTCATTGCTGGGAGGAAGCCACGTTAAACTCCTGTTTTCAAGAGATTGAAAATTGGATGTAGATATTGAGAGGAGAATGAAGGCTGATAACATAATAAATGGCTTCTGTCCATCGAAACTAAACTAGCAGCATCTAACCGAGTGTTAGCGCTAACACTGATGTATGAAAGCAAAACCACGAAGAATGTGTGGAAAATCATGTGGGGGGAATCTCATATACCCTTTCAGAGGAGCGGTGCAATGGTACTATAAGTAACATTGTCGTTGCGAGTAACATAAATAAATTCCAAAAATATCTAACATGGCAAAGGTTTTTATATTTTTAGTTAGCCAATACATTATTTTCCAACGATTACAAAGAGAGGTATTGTTTACTAATAACGGAAGGGTAACAAATTTACACATATATATATATATATATATATATATATATATATATATATATATATATATATATATATATATATATATATATATATTTTTAATTACCTAACGTCCAAGTGACTCTGAAATCTAGCTACGGCTTATGCAACACCGTTTATCATGTCCCTACTCAGGCTTCAACTTTACAAGTTTCATAGCCTATGCTTACTTGTGAGTGGATTTACTCTTTATGTTTAAAGTTACTATAATTTCATGTAATTCATGAGTGAAAATTCTAGGCAAAAACACTCGTAATTTACACATAAGTTTTGAATACCCATTATATAGAATTCTGGCGGTGTACTGCATAATATTTATTGTCTCTGCAGGGCGCTGATGTCAAAAATCACATTCAAAGGTAAACGTCTCACTATATCCCCGGCAGATTCCTGGCACCAGCCACGAGATTCCACAAGAAACATGGCTACAAAGAAGCCCGACAAAGGTGATGCCATTCAAGGAGTACTTGTAGACTGGTATTCTCTAATTGTTCTCGTTAATATTTAAATTATAATGAATGTTATTGTGCAGATTTCGGCCTGCACCCTAACCCCACAGTGATTCTAGATTTTTCTTGTCAAGTAAGGTTGTTGCTAAAACCCATGTATGCCATATTACATATTCAATTACGGTCTTATATCGTTGGCAAACAAAATGGTTAAACAAGAGTTTAGCCGTTCTGCTCAAAAGGCAACTATCTGGGGCTTTAAATCCTAATGGGTCTTACGGACATTCTTACTAAATAGTAAGTTCATATTATACTTAATACCACCTCCAATGTCCACCTCCGTAGCGCAGTGGTCAGCACGTTTGACTACCCTACTACGTGCTGGAGGTCCCGGTTTCGATTCCCAGGGGGGTCAAAACAAATATGGCCGATTTTCACTCTCATTAATTTAATATCACCCTGGACTGGTACAAGAAGCGCAGGGCTGATCACCTTGCCTTCATGCAATTAACGATCAAGATAACACTGCGTCGCTATGATGCTGTGCCCTATGCACCATTGAGTGCAGATAAGGGTTAGAAAAAGAAGATACTTAATATTATCGGATCAAATAGAGAATGTTTCCATTGTAATTAACTTTATGTGCATATTTTCTATTCCTTACTAGATTTTGTAATATTTCGAGTCTTGTTACAGATAAAAACACAAAGGAAGTTGACAACCTTCCAAGTTGTTCTCAAATAGAGGTAATTTTTGCATCTTAATTTTTTGTTATATTTATGTAACAATTGGACAATTGTTTAATTTTCTCGTATCTCTTGCAGAGTGTACCCGATGAAGATTTCACATATGAACAAAATATTCTGGATATCCTGAATCACGATTGTATAATGAAAATATTTTCAAATCTTCATATCAAATACTTAATAAGGTCGGAGAGAGTCAGCAAAAAGTGGCGAGCTCTTGTAGAAGATAGACTGATAAGTATGTTTTAATTCTTATGAAATCCTATCCAATTTTTCATTCCTTAAAATCTCCCGAACCTTGAAAAAAGACACTTGCAAATCTAATCCAAAATAATATATCAGCAGCCATCCACCTCCAAAAAGTTGGGGTTAGGTTAGGTTAGAAATAAATTGTAATTTTTTGTGTTCATATCAAGAGATTAGCAAAAAATTACTTATTTATTTATTTGAATGTGTAAATAATATATGTTTCTTCCGCCAGGCATGAGAATATTCAAGACGTCTTCCTGGGCGGAGACTAACAGCGTCCCGCTGACCACCAACACGCTCCGCACGCTCCTCATGAGGTTCGGGGAGAACCTGAGGAAGCTGCACCTGGACTACCAGTGGTCCATCCTCAACGAGCGGACTCCGCAGATCATCTCTCGATACTGCCCGAACCTGACGGAGATCATCGTGACGGGCATCACGGCGCGCAACTGGAGACCGCTCTTCGAGAAGTGCACCAAGCTCAAGTCCCTGTCCATCATCTGCTGCGACGACCTGGAGGACCGCGACTTCGTGCACCTCAAGAGCCAGCTCGAGGAGCTGACCATAGTGAACAGCGAAGAGCTCAACGGGAGGTTCCTCACGCTGATAGATGTGACCATGCTGAAAAAACTCGTCCTCAACAAGTGTTCCTTAGATATAAACAAACTGTTTTACGACGTTTTTAGTCGAATGAAAAACTTGAAAACCTTGTGCCTTGACTACAGTGCGTGCTTCTGCCTTTCCGATATGGACGTAGTTCTCGGGTCCGTGCCCCAATTGACCGAGTTCTCAGTTTGTTACTTTAACTCTGTTTTGTTGATAAAGCTGGAGGCGATCGCGCTGCTGAAGGAGCTCAGGGTGTTACTCTTGTCCAAGAATGTTTCCGTTACTAACAACGTGTTGAGGGTTATTGTCAAAGGTTGCCCCAAACTTCACACTCTTGACATCAGCAACTGGAGAAACTCCACATTGTCAGGTGAGATAGTTTGCATTATTCTACACTTACTGTGCCTTAGTAGTCGCTCATATTCTCCTGTTCCCTTCCCATCCATTGTTTCGACCATTATCTACACCCGGCGGTGTATAGGGCACTACATCATATTGATGTGGTCAAAACTTAATAATCAAGCTGTTAGCTATCAGGACTTAGGTTACTATGTTATGGTTATAAATACCGCGATTGAAACATAATTAATTCAAAAATAAAATGTGTTTGATAATTTATAAAGAAAAATTTAGCACAACCCTGAAAGAATCCCTAACATACTGTCCAATATATCTGATACTTTTATTTTTTTAATCATGATGTCAGATTTATGGATCCGATATTTCCCACTAGAGTACTGAAAGCCGATATATCGGATTTTGGTAACCAAAGAGTTAATTACACAAAGGCAAGGCAATCAGTCTAGCGCTTCCATGGTAACATTGAATAAATATTGGATTTAAAAAAATACATTCATTTTGATCCTGCCGGAAATCATTTTCACGCACGGTAGCTAAATTCACCAACCGCTTCATCACGAAGACCGATATATAGTACCACCATTCCTCCCCTATTTGCCTAAGAATTTAATTAGAATTTCTCGGAACAGAATGCACAGATTGTAATTAATGTTTGCTTAAAACGTGGCTTACCGTTTATACTTTGCATCCACATCTGTTTAAATAGTGTTGGTGTTATTATTGTCAATATTAACTCCGATAACTTTTAGCACGACCTATCAACTGTGAAACATATAAGATTTTTAAAAGATCATAGGAGATAACTTTTTAAAAATATTGAATATTTTAAGAGCATGTTTTAACCTTTCCCTCCCGGTGATATGTATTTACTACAACTCGACTTTAAAAAATAGAATATCAATATAAAATATAATAGATACAGGCTCAGAATTTTTGTATTCCTGCGTAATATAATTTCGTATTACATCAAAGTATTATAATACTTCTTCTTCTTCATATATTATAATATAAAGTCATTCATTTGCAGCGACGGAAATACATAATTTGTGAAAAAATCGGGGACAAGATCACTAATACACAAACGTTTCCCTGTGTTTGTGCGTGCTGTGCTTCGCTTACACGCGCACGTCGTAGCATGTTTAGTAGCGCACAGGTCGTCCTCTGCGGCGTTTGTGTCGCTATATTTTTACTATTTTTTTTCTCGTTTTCAGATACTTACCAGAGCTAAAATTACAAAATTGTTACATTTCAACTTCAACTATGGTCAATAAAAGCAACATTTAGGAATATTAACGTTTTTCGAGCTTTTAAATCACATTTTCATATGGTGTACAAAATACATATCACCGTCGCATGCGGTAGTTTTTAACACCGTAGGGGAAAGATGATACTATAATAAATAAAGATTGTTTTTATTTTTAATTATTATAGTTTTAAAAATGAGAATATTTTAAATATCTCGCTTTTAAATCACATTTTCATATGGTGTACAAAATACATATCACCGTCGCATGCGGTAGTTTTTAACACCGTAGGGGAAAGATGATACTATAATAAATAAAGATTGTTTTTATTTTTAATTATTATAGTTTTAAAAATGAGAATATTTTAAATATCTCGCTTATCAAGATATATTCATGAGATATGACCGCATCCGTGCTTTGCCTTCCTGGCGCGTCATTGACCAACCGAATTGTGAAATGTCTGGTAAAGGAACTAACTCTGAGATAGTATGGTTTAAAGTTTGAAATACAAAATAAACTTATTGAAGTGTAATATACTTATTCAAAAGAAAACTCATATTTCATTTCCTCTAACTTTTTGATCCTCCCGAGTTATTGCACAGACTGTTACATAGTTAGTTCCGGAATTGCACCGCCATAAACTGTTTGAATAACTCGAGTCTAAATTATTTCAGCCGTGACAGATGAAGGAATCGGTTACGTGTGGAACCTCCCCCAGCTGGAAGTGCTGGGAATGAGCGGACTGAAGGTGACGGATCGCGCTTTTGACAAAGTCGGAATTGACGATTGCGGCTCCAAACTGCGATCGCTCGTTTGCCGTCATAATGTCAACATTACCAATGCCGCTCTCGTGAGGTTGGTTGAACTGTGCCCCAAAATCACGGTAAGCCAAATCTTAATTGGAAACTACAAAACTTTCAACTTAAGCTTTCAACTTTAAGCGCTTTCAAATTTAAGCGCCCTTGAGGTATTTTTTTTACGAAAATGGCGCTATATAAGTTATCCAAATTTATTATTATTATTATAACTGATTAATCTGTTGTTTTGGAACACCTTCGTTATAATTGTTCAATTTCTTAATAATTAATAATTTTAAGGCATACAGATGTTCTCATCTACAAACTTGTATTATCGCTTGTCAATGAGAACATCCGTAGTTCTCGAAACTAGTCATGTCTATGTTTTGAATATTGAAAGCATTAACTTTGTGGATCATCTTGATAAATTATTTCGAGAAATAAAAATACTTTGTATTCTGATCCACTCACATTTTTATTTTACCAACTAGTTTCGGCAACAACCTGTTGCCCTCTTCAGGGTTACATTTATAACTTATAGTTATAAATGTAACCCTGAAGAGGGCAACAGGTTGTTGCCGAAACTAGTTGGTAAAATAAAAATGTGAGTGGATCAGAATACAAAGTATTTTTATTTCTCGAAATAATCTAGTCATGTCTACATTAAGGCCTAGATCTCGAGCATTCAAATCATAACTTGTTCGGCCGTGCTGTCTCTTTATGCTTAATTTTTTTTAAGAATACGTATATATTGGAAAAAAAAAATTACTTTTTTTTAAAAACCATATACATATGTCTTTATTTTGAAAAAAAACTAATTTTTAATACAAAAATGGTATTTTAAGAATAAAAACGAATTACGTCAAATGTTACTAGAGTTTAGAGAGAATTAAATTGCGATTTATCGTATATTGGGCCTTAATAAACTCAAGAAGTGGTCTTATACAAGTGTTTTTTTATATTTAACTTTCAAGTAAATCACAAAAAAATATTGCGAGGGCATCCAGGCATTATCAATGCCTGGAACTCCTGATTGTGGAAAGCATGTAATTTTAGGCTGGCTGACTCCCGCGGTAGTGACCACTATGTGTCTACCAGTTGAATCTGACCAGTAACAATCCATCTTTACTACGGTGCTAGAAAATCAGGAATTAATCTTTAACTCTAAATATGTTTTCTTTTGATGCAGAAAATCGACGCTTACGGGTGTACAGAAGTAAATGAAGATTTTGTGAAGTCAGCGAGTGAAGTGGTGATGTTACAGCCAAACAGAAAAGAAAAACTCTTAGTCCACATAGCGCATATCAACATGCTTACGGAAAAAGCCCAGGTACGGACATTCAGGAATAGCATATTTATTTCAATTTTGGAAATTCATCCAATTCTTTCTAGCGCTCAGTTTGTGACAGATAATTTGATGAAATGTGGACTTTCAGGAGGTGATTAGGAACATACAATGTCCGCTGTTACGGGTCGAGACGACGGAAGATTTCTGTGATCCGCTTCTACATTCCTACAAGAACTGCTGCGATTATAATGAGCTACGAGATAGTGATGATATGCATGATGGATCCAATGAATTTGATGATATATCTGGTTAGTTTTCATTTAACAATTCTCTAATAACTATTATAACTTTATTACTAAATTTCACCTTGCCTTTGTATGATCAACATTCAAATGGACATCTCATCTAGATAGATGAGATCAAATGATGCGGTGCTGTCCTAAATCCTATGGCTTAGGACGGCCGGCACCCAGCAAAGTGCAAAAATTTTAGCCAATGCATATTTTTTTTAAAAAGTTTCATAGATAAAAGCCCTGTTCAGTACATATGGTTTAACTTGATATCTTATCAGTACATATAATGCGCAAGGCATTATATCTATAGACGCAGTATCATCTTGATGAGTCCTGTCCTTCGGGTCAGTCCAGGGTGATTTAAACAAATGTAAACGCATTGCTACTGGGCAATTTTTTTTCATCAACCCTGACTTACTTATATTCAGACAGTCTGCCGCCCGACCGTCAATATACTAATCACAAGTAACCACTAGCTCGATTCTGATCTATACAATGTTTTTTGGTATCTCTCGCGCTATACCAAAAGTAAGCAAATTGAGCGTTGTTGTGCGTCTCCCGCTCTCTACCAAGAGTATATAAAAGACACTTTTAAGGGTTTCATTATATTTATTCTGACCCTCCTGGAAATGCAACCCGGGATAGCCAGCCACTACACGATGAAAGCAGACTACTAGCCCCGCGACAATTCTTAATTTTGCGCTTGATTTCAGATATGTCTGCAGACGATTTCGACTATAGTTGGGAGGATGCGGATGACTTGAATGATGATCAGGATTCGGATGACAGTGTTCAGAATATGTTTCTTCCAATTTTGATGCTCCATGAGAAGTGGAATATCTAACACAACTACCCGAGGACCAAACAGCCCCCAATGCAAATTAAACCTTCGCTATATTGCTAAACATCTTCAAATTGTAGTTCTTTCTTACAAAGGGCAGTCGAGATATCTTAAATTGGCTTGTGAATACGGGTTTTAATATAATGTACAAAAAAACATATTTCCTTCATGTTTTTATTTTACTATTTCTTTCATTGCGTGTTTGGCTGTTTACAAAATTTAAAAAATATATTTAAATTTGTTTCATTTTATTCTTATTGTTATTGATATGTTTTTAGTTAAAATATTTGTTTTTTCCTTGTAAAATATGTTTGTAGTTTTATGAGGCGCCAGTTACCTACTGTAATATACTTACTGCTAAGTTGTTTATTTTATTATAAAAAATCTCAATAAATTAAAGGTTATTTTAAGGCTTTTTTTGTTTTTTTTTTAAATATATGAATACTTGCTCCTATTTGTCACCACAATACTCGATTCTTCCAAACAAAGGCTCAAAAGTTGATAAAGCCAAAAAAATCCAAAGTTGAGCGTGTGTAAACCATATGCACATGTTTTTCCAACCTATCCCAGCAAGACTACTATGTATACGGCTGTCCAAACTTAAAACACAGTAAGGGACATTTTTTTAGTAGATTCTACTTAGTCCAAAAATGCAAAAAAAAACTACCAAAAAAATGTCCCTTACTGTGTTTTGAGTTTGGACAGCCGTATAGTTTTGAACTCCCTTCTAATTAAATTTATTTCTATTCTCATAAGAGAATATGTAGTGCTACAGACGTTCTTAATCTAAAAAACACAATTACGTATTTGAAAAAATGATTATGTATTTTATTAGTTTATTAACTAACTAACCATTACGCCCCTGTCTGCAGGGGTAGGCAGAGAGAATAGAATGCCATATGTACCACTGTCTTTGCAAACATTTCACATTCATGCATCTCCTCATACATACCCGTCGATTATTTTGACTCTTGACCCGGACTTCCTTTTCCATCTACATTTGCCTCATAAATTTGTTTTACCGTTCTTTCCTCACTCATTTGTTCCACATGTCCAAACCATTTCGACACACCTTAATTTTATGGATGATTATCTCAGTCTTGTATTCATTCCTTATTTTACCATTTGAACATCTATCATACGTCGTTTTACCGCATATTCGTCTGAGGGATCACATTTTGACTATTGAATAAGAAAAACATATCTTAAAAATATTTTTAATAATCCATTGTGCGGTTCAAAATTTATACAAATATAGTACTTAGTATCCACTAAATTAATATAATATACTTATAATTATCTCAATACACATGAGTTTTTATCAGGTTGTTGCATCTCAAATGTCTGATTTTCAGTCTTATTGCAATGTTTATTATTTTTGTATTTAATAGAATGGGTGAGTTACCTTTGAGGTCAATATATGTACACCTCTTTCTCTTTTGCAGAGATGAGAGATATTCGGATTATCTTCCCTTTTCAGTTCAATGAAGGAATTTATACGGCAGTAGCAACCCGAGAAATGACAGGGACATCAGGTGAATGAATAAACGGTTTAAGAAACTCGGTCAGTGGAGTTTTGATTTTTTTTAATGCGCGTGGTAGAATGACTTCCACCATTGAAAATACAAAATTTCATGTGAAAGTGACCACGACACGGCTCATGAAATTTAATATCTCCTGCCGGAGCTCAATAATCTAAAAAACAAAAGTGGATTTTTACGCTACCAGAGTGTTTGCAGAGTATGGATAATAATTACTTTATACAATAAATTGTTATTTTATTTATGGCGCTGTTTAAAGCTGCCTAAGACAGGGACAATCATTCTCAAGTGATAGTTGACGTCGGAGGGACCTGACATGACACGCACAGAAGAAGAAGACATTTATTCAACATAAACTAAATCTGACATTCAAGATGCAACAATGTGATATAAATGAATTATAAAAACTAACAAAGTCTTATTAAAAAATTAATTAATTAAGTATAAATAACAGGGTGATGGGTACTTTTGTGCACCGAGTTTCAATACACCTGTGACATCATCATCAGAATGGTGGCATTTTTTTAAAGCTTGTAAAAAAAAAAAATAAACAAGGTTCCAAATTGAGCTTCTTAGATTTTCACTTTCACACGCGGTTTAAATGCTAATAAATATAGTTATTTCGTTGAATAATCACTCAAAGTATGCTATAACTCACTGGTTACTAGATACCGGATTTGGGACAAAGAAATATGAGTAGTGTTGATCAACTCAATAAAAATGTAAAAAAACATTTTTGAAAGCGAATAAAAAATAAGGAACAAAAACTTGTTTTGTCAATAGTAATTTTCAAAATAAAAGATATGACACTTATTTCATGGAAGTGGTCTGTATCATTAACTATCATTTGATGTATTACTATAATGTGCGTACAAGTTATTCAGTTACATACATATTTATATTTATGATTTTGAGATGGATCTTGCAGCAAACAAAAATGATGTCACAAAAAGTGAAGGTTTATAAAGTTTAGCCACTTTTGCAAGTATGGTGGTTTTAATTTTTAATTAAATACATATTAAACATAAACGCAATACTTAATCTAAGTGAGAATTTCTTCCAGAGAGTCTCCAAAAATATATACATATAATAGCTGTGTCAAAGGAGATAAATAGTTTGTTTTTTTTTTTTTAATGGGTAAGACCCAAAGTTGTCATCTCATTTTATAGATACAATTTGAAAAACACAGAAAAGAAATTAAATGCCAGTTTAATCAATTACATATATTTTTCCCTTCAATTGAATTATAATTTGATTAAAGCGCCTTCAATTAGTATTTTACGAAACTGGCATTAATCATTATATGTACTAATATTTTTATTTTCTGTCCACGTATAAAAAACATGGTATATATTGATTTTTTATAAATATATGGGTTATATACATATATGTTGATTTTTTAATGGGCTTTTTTCACACAGGAATATCAGATTTATCATACTCCATAAATCAAAGGAAAGATACATAAAATATTAACAATTTTTTAAAACTATAATGAAATGTATGATTTTCACATGATTAAGGGTTTTAATAAGCTAGCGATATATTTGCATATGCATGGTTTTGCAAAGTGGGTAGGTATGCTGTTTACACAAGTGCATACAGGTTCCCGCGGGCATTGTTTCCTAATACAAAATGAATCAACAGGGTACATAAACTCCGCAGTAATGGTGAAGTAACAGAGATCAAGTTTTTTTGATTTTGATTCTTGCGGTCAACAACACTTGGTGACATTGTGGATCGTTTTCTCGCAATGAAAATATAGATATCGACCAGAATAGCACAGATTGTCTTATGATCTTCGATATTAAGGCCTTGCTCGCAATGATCGAATTCATTAAGCGTCCGGCTGTGCCGAGAGCCAGTCTTCACTTCAGCCCCGATATTTTTAAAAAATATATTGCTGGTTAAATGCCAAAAGGCCACAACGCAAAAAAAATAAATTCTTTATTCCAAAAATAGTATCTAAATCGTCAACATTTTCATATTGGAAAGACACCCATGATTCACATTAAAAAAACCGAATATATTTATTTCGAAGAAAAACTTATTTTTTCAATACAAAAACTGTGTTTTAAGATTAAAGAGAATAAGATCAATCAATTAAAATGTTACCTAAGAAGATTAAGTTTCGATTTAAGATATGTTGGGCCTTCATTTATTTGCAAAAAAATGTATGCAAATGCCTACCATGTAAAAAAGTAATAAACAATTTAAAAAAAAAAAAACATGCATAGAAAATAAACAAGGCGCACATTAATCACTGCAGAGTTGATAGCCCGTGGGGGGAGCTTACATCTCGTAAATTTCTACGTGCGAACATTGGCAAGTGTAATGATTAATGTACATAATTATATTGTGCGTCCACTGTTTTTTCTTTCTGTCCTGTGATTTTCATTTGGGTTCTTAAAATAATTAATGAGCTTTAAACAAATTCAAGCTTCCACATATAAAAAAAAGGTCAACATGGAAATCGTTCAATGATTATCATTAAAAAGATGTCAAAATATTTGTAATGTATCACATTGTATTTAAAGTATGTAATCCTAGTTTATCATATGAATTGTTCAACATTCAATACATTTTAAACGATATGGAGAAACTGTGACAGTTTATTACAGAATTTGTACGTAAAATTTAGGTTCAAATAAGTACATACCTTATTTTTATTGATCAAACCACTCCTTAATGCAGGAATTGAGAGAAGAAAGTTTTATTTTTATTTTTAAATTATCCCATCCATAGAATAGGATGCCGAATAATGAGCTTATAGCTCAGAATATAACGTAATGTTTGCCATAAACATAAGAGGTGATTTTTTTCTTTTTTTTAAACTGAAACAAGTATTTCCATATGTAATGTTGAATAAAATTAATGAAGAAAAATGCGAAAATTTCAGTATCATGTTTAGAATTTTGTAAGGAGTATTAATACTCTCAAACACAAACAGGGAATGCTGGTTATTTAAAATTGATATGGTCGCAATATATTCTGGCCGATTCGGTGAGCATTTACGTTTTGACAAGCTCAGTTTTTAAAATATTACCCAAATAATCAACGTCCGCAATAGATATTTCAATGTTTTTAAGGAGTATTAACACTCTCAAACACAAACAGGGAATGCTGGTTATTTAAAATTGATATGGTCGCAATATATTCTGGCCGATTCGGTGAGCATTTACGTTTTGACAAGCTCAGTTTTTAAAATATTACCCAAATAATCAACGTCCGCAATAGATATTTCAATGTTTTTAAGGAGTATTAACACTCTCAAACACAAACAGGGAATGCTGGTTATTTAAAATTGATATGGTCGCAATATATTCTGGCCGATTCGGTGAGCATTTACGTTTTGACAAGCTCAGTTTTTAAAATATTACCCAAATAATCAACGTCCGCAATACATATTTCAATGTTTTTAGCTTGCTCTAAAAGAGACTCGTCATTGTCAATATCGTTAGTGATGGAAGCGTCATTTTCATCCTCTATTTTGGTCGTCCGGCGCTCGAGAATGGAGATTGTGGAGTAGATTGTGTCGGTGGGTTCTTCCATCTCAGTTTTAATGACCTTATTTTTGGGAGCCGCTTTCCGAGATTTTCTTTTCTTGTTTTGGAACAATTTGCAGTTTGCGCTATTGTCATCCGTGCACTCCAACTTGGCATCCAACATGTCCTCGAATGTATTGATTTTGTGTTCATCAATGGTTAAAATGTCCTCGATATTGTCGGGTTCCTGATCGGAGGGAAGAACGATGAAGGACGTGAGGCCATCGATGTTGGTGGCGGAACATTCGATTACTTTATAGTTCACTTCGTCTTTGATCTTTAATTTTTCCCTTTTCGTAGGTTTTTTGCGGGGAGTTTTTTCCTCACCAACATCGCATTGAGGCGTGTTGAGTCGATAAACTCCTTCTTCGGATTGTACATATCTAAAAAGAAATTTTTGTTTATTTATTTGATTTTACAAAACAAACAGAAAACGTTTCTTTATTTTTGCTATATAAAAAATTATTTTGACTGAAGTTCATTTTAATGATTAAAATCTTTCAATTAGTTTGTTATTTGTTTCAAATTCGATTATATATTGCTCTAACAGATTAAAATTTTAAACCTTTTTTTAGGAAATCTCATCCACAGTTTGGAAATAACTAAGTACATATTTGGTAAAATTGTTTCGGCTTGCCCAGTTTTTGCAACATTATATTCTTTATTGTAATCTGCATTTAATGTTGAATGAGTAGGGCGCTGAAATTTCTTTAAATCTGATAGCATGAATGTTAACCCGATGGTTGCCAGAGACGAGATATCTCGGCAAATGGCGGAGTGCCCGTATTGCCAGAGACGAGATATCTCGTCAGTACTTTTGATGACGTATTACTCCGCAGTTTTAACCCATATTGACAATCTGTCAAAAACGGAACATACATTGCCATGTGTTGAAGTTCTCACAAAATATTTTATAAAGTTTTTAAATACTTTTAAGTGATTTATCGGTATCACTTTCAGCTGACAGTTGACAGATGTCATTAGGGCTACCACTCAAACCACTTGAAATATTGATTATTTTAATCGATTGTTTTGAACGCCAGGGGTTTTTATTTTGCTCAATTTTTTTGTGTGTTTCTTATTATTTTAAAATATTATTATGAAAATATTTGTTTATTTATACCTTTCGCGTTATATTTACTCCGATTTTATCAGTGTTTTGCTAGTGATATTGGTTTCTTTTCACAACTTTTTAGTAAATAAATTATTTCTTTGTGCTAAGTTCTTTGTTCTTCTTCGTGCTAAGTGAAAAAGAACAACCCGGTACTTCTCATGGCAGAAAACGGAAGGCAGAATTTCTATCGCGACTTACAGAAAGACATTTTTTGGAAAAACTACCACGGACCGAAAAAAATCATCCCCGACTGCGAAGTGTATTGTGTGTACTAGCAAAAAACTAAGAAAAGAGTCTAGTTATAGGTGTAAACAATGCAAGATGGCTCTTTGTGTTATACCGTGCTTTGAGAAGTACCACACAATGGAAAATTACTAATTTATCACATTTCTAACTATACTTCATTCTAAGATACCTGATAAATAATAGTTGAGTGTTAATATAAAATTTACTATTTTTTTACATTTCAAACTATATTCCATTGATAAATAATAGTTTTGTGTTAATATTAAATTTAATAAAAACTTGCGTGTGCGACTCAGTGTGACAACCCTGTCTGAGATGAAAATTTGAAACTGGTTTAACTTCAAGAATAAAACTCTAACAATCGATGCGGGATATAATATTTGGTAAGTAAATTATAATTCAATAAAAACAACAAAAAAAAAATTCTTTAGACAACTTTTTTTTTTCAAAAAAATACTTGGCCTGTTGAGCACTGCGGCGTAATTTATTTGCGGCTATGAAAAGGTTAAGGACAAATCAGACGTCTGAATGAATTATAAATTTAATTTACATCACGATTAATTTATTTCCGAACAAGATTAATCAATTAAAGTAAAATATATATTACTTGAAGCGTATGGCTCCTTCGGGAATGTAATATCCGTGCTTCCTTATGAGATGAACTGTGAGCGCGTGGCCTCTCGAGTACTCGTTATCGCAGACGTGACAAGCATAGATCCTTCTCTCTTCCAATCCGCGACACGGTTTGGCGGTCCTGTTATGATGCCTGATGTTATGGGTTTTCAATTCGCTCTCGCGGGCAGCCCTGGAATTGTCGCAAAACATCCGTATTATGTTTCAAGATAAAAATGGCTACTTTTCTTTTTGTATTCCATTAAGTATAATGAAAGCGCAGATAAAAAGGATTTAAAATGGGGACCCCCTGCATCCAACCTCATTTATCAATCAAAGTATGTAGCGTGATATGTACTAAAATTAATTGTAGTATTTTTTTTAACAGCTGCTTTCTAGTTAGATATTTCAATAATTTAATAATAAGCATTGTTGTTATTAAATCCATTTATTATTTATATCTTTATATTTGTATATAAAGATATAAATAGCGTAAAATCTTTTAGTATTATTAATATTAATTCAAATACAATTTATGATTCTACTGAATTCATTTGTTGCGATAAATATTTTGCCCTGCAAAGGTATCATTAAACTGTCGAAAAACCAAATGGACAAATTTAACTATAAAGTTATAGGTAATAGAGCTAATATTAACAATACCTAACATTGTGAATACTGAATGAATTTTTCTAAAATAACACATTTGCAAGGTTTGCAACAGAAAATTGATGAAATATTGAAATGAGGATTTATTTCAATATTTTAAATAGTTACCTTTCCCAAAAAATAAAGTGATAATAAAAATGTGGTAAATAAATTTGTAGGTAGACCTAGAGATCAATACTTACGCATAATCGCACAATTGG
The DNA here is from genome assembly GCF_059751285.1 of Brachycentrus maculatus. Classification (NCBI taxonomy): domain Eukaryota; kingdom Metazoa; phylum Arthropoda; class Insecta; order Trichoptera; family Brachycentridae; genus Brachycentrus; species Brachycentrus maculatus. The sequence continues at coordinate 1,010,981 of NW_028280859.1, forward strand.
CATTTATAATGCTTCTCCTGAATGTGCGCACTGCGGATGTGCCTCCCGAGCACGGCGGGAGTGGTGACGGAAAGGCCGCAGAAGTGGCACTTGACAGACTTGTTGTGATATCGCGAGTGATTGCGGAGTAACCTCTCGTTGAAGAACAACTTGTTGCAAATGGTGCACTTGAACTGGAGGTTTTCCGTTGTCTGAAAAAACCACGGAGGACGGATTGAAGTTCAAAACTTGTATTCCAATTCTTCGTAACAGTACTCCGGCTATCTTTGTTTGCCGTTGGCTGGTATTACTGCTATGAGGGAAAAGGATAGGGGAGAAGGAATAGTAGGCAGTGGGGTGTAAAGAGAATTAATTAGGGTAGACAGTAGAGGTAGGCAGTAAGGTAATCTAGGTACTACTTGGTAAGGTAGGTTACGTACTGGTTACGTTTTTATATGTTACATGGGTAAGTTAGGATAGGTTCTGCTTTGCTGCGTATATGGAACGCACGCCCCCGATAGTAGGGGTACTATATGAGAAAGAAGAATGGCAGAATAATAATCCAGAAAACCTAGGTAATTTTTTTTATAATGCATTTAAAATTGTAGATTTCTGCAACCAACTAATAAAATGCGGAGAAATATTTCAAATGAGATTCTCTCTCGGAAAGACACTTCACTCGGTGTAATTTTTGTCCAGACCTTATAAATTGGCCACTTAAATCATAAATCCAGTGAAAACTCCATCAATCTTTTCTTTTACACTATAGTAAATAATATCGGAACTGTCGGCTCCATAGCCAGTGAAACCATTCCCGAGAGATCCAAGTCAGGATAGAAATGGCGAGAAACTGCTCTTTCGAAATGTGTGACATCCATAGTAATAGAAACTTATCTCAATCTGTGCATAAGAATTGTATACCGTTGAAAACCCGACTCTCATCCAAGCTGCCCTTATAAAGAAGATTAAAGCATTCGAAATGCAGTGCTACAGAAGAATTATCTAAATACGATGGTTTCAGATAGTTTGAAACAAAACAACACGCACAACGTATAATATTATATACATATTATAATATTAATAGATCTAGCCAAAGAATGAATAATTTACTAGAAATCTCTTTTTGCAAATCCAGACTCGCGCAACGACACTCATTTTTCATAGATCCAAAACTGTTTAATTCATTCCACAAAGACTACATGCCGTACAATAATTACCTAAGTTTCTTTAGATTTAAAATATTGCTTAAATTATTTTTTTTTAAAAAACAGATCTAAGTACCTTCTTTCTTTAAACGTACAACTCATATAATACTTACATATTTGCTAACTTTCCTCATTTTCATTTTTGATTTTTTGTTTCCTGTTAAAATCAAATATTTGTAGTATATATTAGCACTTTTAATCTAATTTTATTTCTGATAATCTATTGAATTCCTGCCAGTGCCCTATATTATAACCTAAAATATAATGTTTACCCACACACAGGCCATGCCTTTGTGGGGTATTTTTTTGTATTCATATTATATATTTTTTGTACATACTTGTATATTAATATATGTATTGTGAAATACAAAATGATTTATTACGGATAAACATCATAGGGAGATGAATTGAGGAAGTTTTTTTTTTCCCTCTCACACTTTTTTGCACCCTGCAAGGTCATGTAACGGGTACGGGATTCTTGCACTTTTGCTTTAGTGCTTTCTAGTATGCATTATTTGGGAGAGAAAAAAATAATAATTGAGGAGGTTAGAAGCTCCCACCTGTCTCTCGCAGTGGTCCCTGAACTTGACGTGGGTGGTGAAGGCGGTCCCGCAGTGGAAGCAGGCGATGCGCTTCTCCCCGCTGTGGGTCTTGACGTGCTCCTGAATGTACACGGGCTTGGTGGTGCGGTGCCGGCAGCCGAGCCAGCCGCACTTGAAGCCCTCCTCGGGGTCCTCCGTCCCGAGGGCGTGGCCCTGAACGTGGTCGAAAAATGTCTAGAATAAACAAAAAGAGGCCTTTTAACGTTAACCCTTTAAATTTCCTGTCTGCAAATAACTTAACAATAACACTATGTTTTTTGTCTTCCATGTCAAATTCGCCGTTCTTAAACTTTTGAAACTACTCACGACAAATTCTTTCACTTAAGCTTTTCGAGAATACAACAATTGATGTCCGACTTTCTGTGGGGAGTGGGTTCTTTTTATATGAAAAAAAAATGCACCGATTCACATTCATTTACGTCCATACTCAAGACCATACTTAAGACAGCCTCACTATACGCTTCTACAAGCAATCAACGCTCCTCAGTTAAGTAAGTAAATCGAAAGTTCCCACAAATGCTGACGGTTATTCTGATCAAAACTCAACTTATAAAAATTCACAATATTTCAATATTTTATGGTGTTGACAGATGTACAACCTTACTATAATGGCGTTTTACATTTGACAATTTGAACCACTTTTGTCAAATGACAGAAACATATCTGTACACCTAATATAAAAAATATAACACAGCAAGATCCCGATTGACGGGGGATACATTTTGATCAGTTGAAAGCAGGACTTATGTTTTTTTTTCTTAAAATAAAAAAATTGGAATTAAATAGCTTTGATCGATGGCATTTACTTACTTGTACGTTATTAAAGATTAATTCACATCCTATCCATCTGCAAACGAAGTCACTGTTAAACACAGGAATATTATTCCTCATGGTAGAATCTGCACCGCAGTTCTTAATATAATACTCTTCCTGTACGGCTCTTCCGAGAGATTTAATTTTGGTGTGATAAGTATGGTAATTAACGTGTCTAGTTATATTTTTGCTATCAGCCGTTTCGAATTTACACAAGTCCCATAAGCAAGTGTATACACCTGGAAAAAGCAAATATTGAACAAATAAAAATTTGTAACTTATATTATTTTAAAATGATTTTTTTTTTTAAATAAGTTTAAAATCCCCACATAAGATATCTTGTTATAACTTATAATTAAGTGCTGGCCAGTTTTAATGCAAACAGCTTTATCTTCCAGACTATTTGAGTATGAATTCTGGATGATAATCAACCAAATATTATTTCATGATAATTTTTCACTATTTCTCACTTAAATTTCTGTTTCAAGTTTTGAACTGCCATTTCTTGATTATTTGATGCAACAGTCATGTACCATTAAACTATAATAATCATAATATATCGAACTAAACACTATAAAGATAATAGGATCCAATAAAGGGTATGAAAGCAGTCTGATTGATAATTTAGAAGAAAAAAAAGAAACAGTCACATTCACAATTCAGCCGAGCACTTACTACAATAGATACTGATTAAAAAATATACAAAAAATTAGCTAAATTATATTTTATAGGGGAGTAGCAACAAAATCATTAAATTAGCTAACAATTAATGCTCAACAAACTTTTACAATAATTTAAATTCGGAGGGGATATTATCAAATAACCAAGATAAAGGGTAAAAATATGCTAATTCAGGTTCATATCTATTGAACTGCGGATCATGCAATGATGAATACGTGGGGAAACAGGACGATCATTCAAAATAAGGATTTACAGGACTGTCCAATGTTAGACAAATAAAAAATTTAACTCCAAACAATGATTTTGACAAAAATATTAACGTTAAATTATTACACACATCTAGCAGTAAATTAATAAAAATCAAACACTTTTATTAGACCACTAATTGAGTTGTGTTTCACACAACTAGTTGCGAAAACTACAGATGTTTTCATCGGTAGGTGATCACAAACAAAAAAGCCAGCATAAAATTTTTAATAATCATCATGTTTTTCCACAAAGTTAATGCCAAATCTATTGATTAATCTAGTAATCTAGCATTAAAGGTAAAAAACTAAATAAATTCTTACGATTTTTAATTTAAGTTTTACTTAGTAAACACCACTATTTCTTAAAATCTACTCTGACACATGTTTCGATGCATTCCGCATCATTTTTAAACACCGTATGTGAAGCTAATTCTAAATTTAAGAGTTGGGTCCTTGGGACGTTGAAGGTTGAAGAGGGGGCAAGATCTGTTTCTTATTTTTATTTATTTATAGTAGATTTTAAGAAATAGTGGTATTTACTAAGTCAAACATAAATTAAAAATGGATAGATTTTATCACAAAGTGACTGCCGAAACAATTAATGAAATTCTTATGATTTTCACTCCTTCATATTTATATATTAAAAAAAAAACATTAAAATTATTACTTAGTCCGTCCGCATAGTTTTTGATGACAATTTGGGGTATGTGCTCTCTGACGTGTGCCTGGAATGGCGCAAACTCCATGGTGTTGTACCGGCACCCCGTCCACTCGCAGTCCAGGTACACTTGGAAAGGCTTCTTGTACTCCCTTCTGGGTCTCGGCTGGGAGGGCTAATCAACAAAATATGCACCGTTGTCAAAAACCATCAAACACCAACATTGGATAATTCAACCAGAATTAATAATTTAACTAAGAATTATTATTTTAGCTCATAATTTGAAAATTCTGGTCAAATAATAAGCTAAAATAATTTTAGAAAATATATATTTTCTGGCGTTTCTCATGTATGTGATTATAATCCAGGATTCGGACCTCACATACAAATATAAGAGTTTCTGCTTAATAAAAAAGCTTCTTCATCTCAACACTAGATGTCTCTAATGGAATTCTAGTGATTCAAGTACAATGTTTCGAAATTGAATCATATATATTGAACTTCCAAGAATTTGAGTAGTGTAGGGTTACCAATCATGGGAAGAATTGGTGAATGTTACACATGTGTAAAGCGATCACTTAAACCAGCCTATGATGGTCGTAAGCCGTGTAAATGCCCAGACTTCCATGTCCTTTTTCATCAATGATGAGATGTCAAAAAATACTCGATAAGTTTTTAACCAGTTCCCAGTCTAGCCCGAGTGTGACTTGGGCAAAGGGTCGTGTTGCATTGACGAGTCCGAGCACTGCTCGGGCAAATCATATTCCGACTCGTCAGTAACAATTTGCTAAGCCAAATATATATTTATGCAACATTAATGCATTTGTTTTTATTGACTGGCCCTAGTGATTGGGCAGTCTTGTTTCGACTCGTGGGTGACGATTTCCTGCAGAGTGACAAATTTTCTCGCCAAAATAAATAAACTGTTACGTGGTTAAACAAAAAATTTAAAGCATTTTCCAAAAAAAAGTTTGGAAAATGCTTTTTTTTCTTCTTTCCGTTTAGCTTGCATCTTTGTTTTCCTCAGTAATAGTAAAATGCGTTTGTGATCACAAACACCCAAACCGGTTGAAAGTAAATATTTCTCGGATTTATTTTAAAATTGTCAGGAATCAAACCTGTGACCCAGTTTTGCAGCCGAGCGCATGATTAGTTTAGTGTCCAGATAGATGGGTCCATGTTCTATTTTTTTACAGTCAACTTGTTTATTTGAAATGGAAACCCTGGAATTGGACTCTACTGGAGAAGAGCAGACGCGCCTTTGATTTGGGATCGTAAAATAAAAATCAAGTCCAAGAATTTAATATATCCGACATTTGCATAAATAAATTAAGGTAAATATTTTCTTCTTCTAACCATTATTTGGACCCAATATTGCATAAGATATCGCTCACTCCTTTCAACAACGTCATTTATAAAAAAACTTGATTTTTCAGGAGATCGTTTTTAAAGTTTAAAAATAAATATCAATAATAATAATAATAATTTGGATAATTTGTATAGCGCCATTTTCGTAAAATACTACCTCAAGGGCGCTTATAAAGACATGGATAATAATAATAATAATAAGATGATGATGATAATGATATAAAAAAAATGGATTAAAACGTCGTCAATCGATCTCGGGCTGTCGAGTCTGGAGCGGGGAAAAGATGAGCCGACAAATTAAAACGCCTTCCTCTTGATCCCATGGGCTGGAGAATGGCCAAGGTGTTGAGCAGGACGACTTCCCGAACGATGGTCGTCACGCTGGAGGGCAGCTTGTTGATCTCCTCGTCATTGTGGATGGCCATCTTCCAACTTCCAAACTAGCAGTTCAAACGGGACTTCACATTTATTCTCTTGCCGCCCTTCCGTGATCCGACATGATGGTTTTGTCTTTGAGGTTTTCCGCTTTCGCTTTCATACTAATGGGAGCTGGCGCAATTGAGGTATTCAAGTTTGTAGTTCGATTCCATAAAATTTAACCGTTTAAGCACATGTTCTCAGATTGGTATTGTCTTTGCACATTTTTATTGCAGTCATTTATCCCCGAGAAGTTAGGGGTTTCGGATGAATACACTATAGTCGTAAAGTACCCTTAAGGGACGAACACAAAGCACTTTTTAACGCCAACTTGCCACATGTGTTCATTCGGCACAGATTCTTAGAAATACACTACACCGTTTAGACCAGCATTGCTATATTGAACGACGCAATGATATTATTGATGCACTTTCATCAGTTAACAGCTAACCTTTATAAAATTATAACTTTTAACCATTTCAAGTTAACACCAATCACAATATTTATAGATGAGCAAAAAATTGTAGACTTGAGATGTAAATGTCCGGAGAAAATTAAATAAATGATGGAGCGTGGTTCTCTCAGCAGCCGCGTCGGGCGCTCGAGGAACCACACTCGAGCGATTTATTGAACTTTTTACTGTGCAATAGATCTTTTTAGGTAAAACCTGAATGTTTTTTATCCTATTGAAAAATATTTAGTTTATTTAAAAAAATAATTAAACAATACATTTTCTTTAAAATGCAAAAACAACACTTTCTGCCCTGTAGCGAGTAAATATTACGTTAAAAATATGCCGCTTTTGCTGGGATATAGTACATTTTCTAGGCATTCCGAAAACATGCATAACTGAAAATTGACGATTTTTATATGACGTTGTTGAAAGGAGTGAGTGATATCTCAACAGATCAAAATGGCATTGTTATCTTGAATCATTAATTACAGAAGGCAAGGTGATCAGTACTGTGCTTCAAGTACCAGTCCAGCAAATGAATATTAAGAGTGTAAACTCGTTATTGTGTATTCTGACCCCTCTGGAAATAGATCCCTGGGACCTTCAGCCATTAGACTATGACCATTACACTACAGTAATGGTCATAGTCTAATGGTAATTCAAAAACTAATGTATATTTTAAATATACGGCTCAAGCGAGATGCAGATATATTTTGTCAAATTACGGCATGATGGAAAATTTATCATTTAACTATATATAATTCAAAAAAACTTATTTTTCTTTGAGATTATTTCGACAGATTTAAGTAGAATGAGAAATTATCTATATTTTAAGACTTAACTGCAGATTGGTACACAGTCAACATGGACAAAAAAAATCAGATTTAGAGTTTTTACATTTATGATTTTTAGTTAAAACTAGTCAGCTAAAATGTCATGTCATTATGTTTGGATTTTTGTGGATAACAATGTAAATATTTTAGTAATGCTATTACGTTTGTTAGTAACTTATGACTGAACACTTTCCACAAAATAAAATCACACACCTTTCTAGAATGGATCGTGAGCGAGTAGCTAAATATTCAATTCGAAATGATTTTAGCATAAGGCACTCCAGGGTTTTAGTCATGACTATTAGATAGAATATTTATACTAACCACATTTGAGCTGTCAGAGTCGTCATCAGAATGCTTCCTTTTCGAGCTTTTAGCATCCTTCGACACCTTATTTTCGAATTCTAATATATCGAAGTACTCATCCACGGGAATCGAAGTTTGCACGCTTACCCAATCCTTAATACGCGCTAGTTTCTCGGTCGTGGGGATTGTTTGGGATATTTCCAAAACATTTTGTTTCGAGAGATCGAAACCTGGCGTCAAGGAGCACTCCGCTTCATTGAGGAATTCGTCTAAAGTATCCATTTGAATATATAATACTTCTTTGCGAACACAAGCTTTACATAATAAAACCGTGATCGCATGACGTTACATTTATCATCGCAGCGGATTATTATACGTACTTATCGCGCCCCGAGCCTGATCTTTAAAAAAAATTACATGTCAATAAACAATAACTTTTTCTATGAGTAATTTTTGTCTATTCTATTTCCAAAATCTCACTTTTTCTATGGTACCTACCTATTTGCGCAGAAAGAGAGAAAGAGAAAATATCCATTCTCGATTGCATTTTTTTATACTAATAATTCTGATAAAATTGAAATTATTCGACTGCTGATACAGTGAGACAAATTTTTGGAATCTCTTATTCAGATACTATTTCACTAGCTACGCTTTCCCGATTATAAACTAGATATGCTTATACTTAAAATGATGTAGTATTTTTTAAATAGTATATCTCATATGGGTTATCTCATCATAAACATGATTTGCAGGAATTAACTATAAATGTATTTGTTTTGCAAAATCATGAACATAATTTTTCCCCTTGACTATATTTTACACTTACTAGAGCGCCCTTGAGGTACTAATGAAAATGGCAGACAAAAATATTTTTTTCCCTATTATAAATCATTTGCTACCATCAATAATAAAATTCATTTGGGAAAGAGGATATTGCTTTCTTTACTCTTTTGACTTTACTTTTACTGAATTTTTTATGTGGCAAAAAATTCTAGTTTTTTTAACCAGAATATAATCACTTTTTTTTTGTTAACTTGCGGCATTAAACTCATCATGCTACTTTAAAAAAATTAAATACTCATTTCCAAAAAAAACATAGAAAAGAAAATCTAATGTGGCTTGTAGAACTTACTGACCAAGAGGAGTGAGGCTAAATGTTTAGCTTCATTCGCCTTCTATAGGAGTTTATCCCTCACGAATATCAAGTTAATAGTAACTGTGCTTATCTACTCTTTACATTCATTAGATAGCTAATGAATGTAAAGAGTAGATAAGCACAGTGAAATCTCAAGTTCCGAACAAGTTTGTCTTTATGAAACCATACAAAATTCTGTCCACAAAACTGAGGCATTATTTCACCGGGATTATTTTAGACCGTCCACAAAACTGAGGCATTCTTTCACCGGGATTATTGTACACTGAATTATCACCCCCTGCCTTCGTAACCTGAAGTTCCACTGTACTTATGAGTCTACTTTCGTGTCAGAACTAACGAAGCAAAAATAAATAAAACAATTTGAACGATTAAAATAGATTTTATTGTGAGAAAATATACAGGTAACATAAAATATCTTTCATATAAAGGCACAACTATTTAGAAGGTTTGAGAAGTGAAATGAGTCGATCCGCTTCTCTGAATCCGGTCTCCACCGCTCCGTGGGCCGTCGAGTGGAAGTGAAGAGAGGTGGCTTCTCCGGCAAAACAGACCACGGGAACATTGTCACTCATCAGCGGCTCACTGAGGTCTGCCGCTCCGCACTCTACGTACTCTGTCTCGATACTTCTGTATGAGAAGGAGCCGCGAGTCAGGGAGTTTGAGTACCAAGTGGATCTGAAAATAAAAGATAAATCTGTAAAGAACATGTAATATCTTTATTAACATATTGTTGGCGGGAAACGCTATAAAACCTTCTTTGACATACTGTTGGTAGAGAGCGGGAGATGCTTATAAGCGTTCTATTTGCTTACTTTTTTTTCAAGTAACATTTCAGCCAAAAATGGATTATGCATCTATGTTGCTGTCAAAATTTTGGACGGATCAATATCTGCAATTGAACGTAGTACTTTGATATTATTATACAACTGAGAAAATTTTACTAAATCTGGAGAACAAGCTAATTAACCATGAAATATGTACACATATTCATCAGTTAAAAATATACACAGAGTTGAGAAAAAGTTTTGCAAAACTCACTTAAATTTTTTCGCTTGTGAAAAAGAAGATCCTAGTACTGTATTAGTCTTAGAAACAGCTAAATATCTAAAATTGTACTTATTTTTAAGTTACCTTAATATTCTTCCAATTTATTACTAAAAGTTCCGGTATGTCGCAAGTCTTACCTTATAATTTCCACAGGTTCCGGTATGTCGTAAGTCTTCCCGAAGAAGTGCTTGAAGAGCGAGTAGATCCGGTCGAGCACCTCGTGCGTGGAGTGCAGCTCCATGTCCTCGGCGGCGGTCCCGGCCAGCGTGCAGCACAGCACTCGCGGCTGGTACTCGATGCTGCTGAAGGAATACACGCCAGTCAGCCAGGAGTCCTCCCCCTGGAACCTGGCCTTGTCCCGCGCGCTCCACAGCAGCCCGAGGTGCATGTGCGGCTCCGGCCACCAGGCGCGCGGAAAGTGGATATAGATTTTGTTCATGGTGCACATGGCCAGCGCTCGGATCGACAAAATCTTGGATTCGGGGATGGCCGGAGTGAATAATGACTCGTATCTAGAAATACAAAATACATACAATACGTACATCAGTTCCTTCATTTTCACCGAGGTTTTTTATCATGGGAGCCAGTTTCTTCTCTGTTGTAGTGGATAGGCTTACCGTAACTCCATCCCTGTCTCCCGATGAACTTCACACGTCGTCCACCCGTCTTGATGGTACAGGTCCTTGGGGACTCGTGTTCCACGGTAGCCATTTAAGAACACAAATTCCTAAAAAAGGTTGTTAATAGCAAAACTGCAAATATGGAGATTCTACTTTCAACCAACGGTCATCTTACGAAGAACATGATAGGAAATTGTGTGTTAATATTTACCCTAATGTGTTAAAATGTGACCTAAACCTAATTGACTCTTTATTGTTCCTCACCACATCACATATTTTGACTTTACAATCAGCAAATGTTCACAGTAGAATTTGTATGAGTCCCCACCTTAATGTTTTGAGATTATGTTGTACGGTTGATACTGTCGACTCGACAGCATAGAACTAATTCCATGGAATCTATGACTAACATATAATATTTGTGAAAATCCCTATTCTATTAAATGCGAATTGTCTATATATGTATTCATATTAGCTTCCAAAAGTAATTTTGGAATGTAGTTCTCATGAAGCATAGGGCCATATGGTATAGTAACCAAGAAAAGTACGATTGGCACTTTGATCTTATAGCCAATGGTGTAGGAAAAAGTACCTCTCTTTCAGAACCCCCATGGAGAAAGTGAGAATGGCGTGGCGCGCGAGAAATACACTTCCATCTCGGCAAGTCACGTGGACCAGGGATCCCGAGTTGCCGCCAGGTTTCTGTGAAGGGCCCCATTTGATGTTCATTACTTCTTTGTTCAGGAGGATCTCAACGGGGAGCGCCTTTGTGGGGTCGGGATATTGTTTCTGTAATAAAAATATAAATATGTCACTTTTAATATGATATAATAACCTAACCAATTAAACAACCACTTATTTCAATGAAGGTAACAAGTTCAAGACTCCAGAGTCATGGGTTCTAGATGTGAACCAAGCTCATCTTGATTCCTATTTTCAAACATAATCCATTTCAATAAAAAAAAAATCCGGTAGGTGTCCTATCTGGGGCACGTACTAAGAGAAGAGAAGCATGAGCTATTGCACCTAATCATAAAAGGTAAAATAGAGGGTCAACGAGGTGTGGGCAAAAGAAGAAGATCTCCCGGCTCCGGAATATACGAGATTGGACGGGGATCAGGAACGTTGAAGCACTGTGTAGAGCTGCCCGAGACAAGGACAATTACTCTCAGGTGATATAGTCGACGTCAGGGGGACCTGACATGACACGCACAAAGGAGAAGAGAATAAAAACAAAACTTTTTATCAAAGAGTTATAGGTAAAATGGATGATGCAGGTGAATGGAAATTCGATACATGTTATACAGCCATGTCATGGCAAATAACTAATAAATCATTTACCAAACAAGTATTGTAAAATGTGCCTTTAGCACGGAAAAACCCAGTGAAGGCACATTACATACTTACATTTGAATTTTTGAAGAAAAAAAAGAAATATGAAACATTGTTTAAAATAGGTATTACTTAACTTACAAGCAAAATGTCAAACATCATTTGATATCCTTTGTCCTTCCAGTTTAACCAAGTTTCTCCGTTATTGTCCCACGACTCCTTGAGACTGTTGAGGGACTTCTCCCGGAGCTCGTTAGCGGAGATCTTGACCTGCGTGCTCTTTATGTACCATTCCAGCATCTCCTCCGCTACTTCCTTGTCCACAGGAAAACTGGCACTTCCCAACTGTTTCCAATATCTAAACAAAAATGCATATCGATCAGTAAAAATGGAAATATCATCAGTCAAAAAGTAAATATTTTTTTTAGGGCTTATATTCTTTGCACATATCAAAATGAAAAATAAGGATTAAAAAATATTTTTTACCAATATATTTATTAAGTTTTGATTGATGATGTTACGGTTATGCAACCCCGAGTACCCCAACCATTGCTCTATTCCCCATTTTTGTTCTTCACCCTGAGCTTCGTCACTTTCAATATTTGTCAATTCAAATAAATTTCATTTGTAGATCCAAACATCCGGAGCGCATGACGAATTATCTTAACTTCATACAACTAACGATCCAGTTAACACCGTATAGATCCAATGCAGTGCCCTATGCACCGTCGAGTGCAGATAGGAGTTAAAGGAAACATAAGTTAGAGTAGATCTACCAAATGGAGTTGCATCTTTTTTTAAAGACGGTTGATGATGACATTAATGTAAACTGTGTTAACCTTTCCCTTCCGGTGATAAAATAAAATGTGCGTCCCGGTGTTGGGTAGTCACTACAAAATCAAAAATTAGCGATATGAAATCCGAAAAATACAGACATTCATAGCAAATCCCCTTAATTAATTAGAAATGAAAATTCTAATAATTTATATTTATTTGCTGAAAACATTAAAAAACCATCTGGCAACACTCACGGAACAAGCATAGGTCCAATCTTGTCGAAAGCTCAAGAGCTACTGCCGCTAACCCGCTAGTTAGCCAGAGATCATTGAGCTTTGAACTCCTCACGCTTGCACGGTGCAAGTATGCAAGAGTGAGATGCGAATAGTGTCGCGGTTCCCACACACTCTTCACGCGCTGTTTATACGCGAATTTGTTTCTGATATTCACAAAATACTTCCGATGTACCCGATAAATTCTGATTATTATTATTATTTTTAAAATCAATGCGTAAATGTGTTATGTAGGAATACCCAAAATCTTAGCCTTGTATTCATTATATTTATAGAGATATTATGGTTATTAGAAGCAATGTGTATGTACAAGGTACACAACACTGGGAAGGGAGGGTTAATTAACATGTTGACTGCCACCTACGAGATAACTCATAGAATGTGTTCTTTGCTAGGATGCTGACAACGAGTTATCTCGTACTTGCCATATTCGTGCAGCTACAATAAAATTCTTAGAATATCAGTGTTAATATGGATAGATGCTGGCTTGCATGAACAGAGAATTTATTAATAAATGAACAGAAAATATGGTTATAAAATTTTTATTCGAAATCAAGAAGTAAAATAATATTTATAATAATTGGCTTTTCAGACCGAAATTCTGAAAATGGCCGTGGCAGTCAACAAATTAAAGAATTGTCGAGTGATTAATGAAATTTCACTTACTCTGATCTTACAAAGTCAACAATGGGGTCGGTCTTCATTCCCTCAATTTTTTTGGCAGCTCTGTATATTGAAGTGAGTAAATTGTGGTAATTCTTTGTAATCTCTGTATCCAGAATGTGGTCTCCGTTTGAAAATACATTTTTCCTATTGGGGTGTTCCGACACCAGATTCATGGTCTTCACAATATTGTAAACAACATTGTTTTCGTCGTTATTGCACCTTGAAAAAACAAACAAATAATTAAAGAAATATTTCTTCTTCTTCTTCTATCCATGTACGCTCCCTAGGTGGAGCATATGGCCAACACGAGTCGTCTCCAAGTCACTCTGTCACGCGCCATCTCCTTGGCTTCCTCCCAGGTCAGTCCGGCGTCTCGAAGTTCCGCTGAGTATAGTCGGTGAATGGTCGTCAGCGGCCTTCCGGGGCGCCGGAATCCTCGGGATTGGAAGAAGAGACACGAGGGATTGATGCCCTCAGGTGGCATTCTAAGGACATGTCCCAACCATGTCCACCTTCTTCTCTTCAGGACTTCCAGTATGAGGGGCTGTTGAGTTCTTCTCCTCACTTCGTCATTCCTGACGAAGTCATACCACTTTATACCCAGTATTCGCCTCAGGCATCTATTTTCAAAACTTACAAGAAATATTTACAGTGATGTAAAAGAATGCATCTTTAAAAAAAAGTGTTTTGTGCCGCCATCTAGTCGCTCTTTGAAACCTTTTCATTTGTTTTGGATCTTGGGTGATACAAAGGTGGTTGTTTTCCATGGTTGACATTTGTCACATCGTTGACATGAGTCAACAGTGTGTTACTAATTTTTACAAATAGGCTTTTTCTTATAGGCAATTTCTCAGTTTAGAGGAAGCAAAACTGGCAGTTCACAAATGGAGTTCTAGTGCCAACACTGATGTATGGAAGTAAAATGTGGAATCGCCAAAAGAATGATGAAAGCAGAGTGAACACCGTTGAAATGCTATCCCTTAGATAAATATATGGAAAAATGATATAAATCGTAATAAAAAATGAAGATGAATCGAGAATAATTGAAAAGATTAAGAAAGGCTCTTTGCGGTGGATTGGATATGGAGCGATTAGATGACAAAAAAATAACTGAAAGAGTATATTTTGGAAATGTGAATGGGAAAACAGAATGAGAATAGCCGAGAAAAACTTATTACGATTTGTTAATCAGGACATAAAGTTTACGTAACCAGAGGGCATATAAGACTAGATGTATACATGCAGAAGAAGCTAAGAGTGTGTATCAGGACAGACGAGTGTGGCGTTCCATCCTCTCTACCCACCCCTGCAAAAATCAGCGTGATGGTAGCAGTCAGTGGCGTGCACAGAGAATTAATTAGGATAGACAGTAGAGGTAGGTACTAAGGTAAGCTGGTACTACTTACTAGGGTAGGCAGTAAAGGAAGGTAGTAAGATAATCTAAGTACTACTTAGTAAGGTAGGGTAGGAACTGGTTGCGTTTTTATATGTCACGCGGGTAAGTTAAGATAGGCACTGCTTTTCTATAAAATAAAACATTTGACTGGAGATCAGAAGACATGGAATCTATCAATGCAAAATCACTTTTTCTAGTGATATTGCGATTGTGAGTTTTTTCTCTTTGCTAAATATAAATTGTAAGTTGATTGAGATTGAAAATATAAAGGATTCAGCAATAAATGCCCTATCTGCGAGAGTTTATTGATTGTTTTTTGTAGAATTCTATATTTATTAGCATCTTAAGCAAAGATAGCATTAAATATTACAGATGAATGTTGTCTTAACTTATGATAACCCCTTTGAAGATATTATGAATAAATTTATATTATTTTAGGTAAATTAAAAGGAATTGATCATATTGCGGAAGTAGGTAAAATAATTTTGTGTAAAATAAATTTATGAGGCAAATGTAGTTGGAAAAAGGAGCAGAGAAAGACTGAGGAAAACTTGGCATGATCAGGTATGTCAGATACTTGAAAGCGGTCGGGTCAGGAGTCGAAATAATCAGCGGGTACGTAGGAGATGCATGAATGTATAAGAGGTGCAGAATGTTTGCAAAGACGGTGTGGTGTGGCATTCTATTATCTCTGCCTACCCATGCGGAGAAGCAGTGTGATGGTTAGTTAATTACTTTGTATTCATTCTGATCATATTTGGACTAACAACAAAAACCAACATCAAATCACATTATTTGAACGACTGAAAGCATGGAAAAAGTGGAAAATTCCTAGTGAAAAGTGGATAGATACCAAATTTCTACTTATTATTTGGTATACATTATTACAAGCGGCATGACGGTTAGTCTTTTTTTTAATTGAACAAAAATGAAATCGACAACTTTATATTTTTTCACTGATCCATACTTGATGGTGAAAAGGACATTTCATTAAATGGATGCATTGTCAGGTTAGTGGATTTGGAGGTTAATATATAAACAATATAACATCGGCTTTGCGTTTGGAGGATGAATGTAGAAGCAAACAATGTAGATGGAGTTTCAGTTAACATTCGTAAGAATAACAGAACTTGATAAATTCAACTCTTACCACTGTCCGCCGAGATCGACCACATTTTCACCAAAAGGGACGGTCTTGATCCGTCCTCCGATCCGATCATTTCCATCCAGTCCCAGGACCTTCAGGCCCTCCTCCACCAGCCGGCTGAGAGCGGCCACCCCCGCGGCACCGCATCCCAGCACTAGTACATCGTACACCTGCCTGAAAACATAGTGAAAAAATTGTTATATGATATTAAATTTAATTAAATTTAAACACTTGAAATTTTTTCGGTCATTTCTTTTACCAATTGTCACTTTCATCAACTCACAGGTTTGTCGAAAACACTCTATTAGTAAGTAAAAATTTTAATTTAAGTTCTACTTGGTAAATACCACTATTTCTCAACACGTTGCTGTCGGATCGTTTTTTATATACGACCCTAATTGGTATACTAATCACAAGTAACCGCAAACCGAATTCCAATCTGTACAATGTTTTTTGGCGACTCACGCTCTTCCAAAAGTGAGCAAATAGAATCTCCTGCTCTCTACCAACAGTACGTAAAAGACGCTTTTAAGCGTTTCCCGCAAATGATGTGTTAAAATCATTTGCCGAGTAAAACTTAATTTTAAAATGGATAGATATTACCACAAAGTGACTGCTGAATCAATTAATGAAAAAATTTTTGTTTAATTGGTTCAATAAACAAATAGATTTTAGATTTTGTGATAGTACAAGGTATGCGGTCAATATCGCTCCAATATAATATTAAATATATTATGAACATACTGCAAAAGCAAAAAGTCAAAAATCAAAATGGAGTTAGAATGAATAAATTCTCGGTTAAATGATAGCCCCCGCGATGGTGGCTAAAATGTCATTTATAAGTACAGGTTTAAAAAATATATATATTTAAGAACCTATTGAGTTTTTAAGTATGTATTAAAAATATGGTAATTTCCAAGTTATATGGATCAACTTGGTTAGTTTGAGCAGTATACACACAATAGGGAGTAGCGATAGGATGAATCGAATGAAAATAATTTGATTTTTGGATTAATCAATTTGAATGAATTACTCAATGCCTAAAATTTAGTACTTGTTTAGTAATCTAAATTATATTTAGAAAATAATTAGTAAATTAGTAATTGGTTTTAGTAATCAGACTGGCCCACCTCCGCAGTGTAAAGTAAAAAATAGATGTAATATTAGTACTTTTACCAGCTAAGAATAATAATTATTTTTGGATGAAACTGCACAATTTTTAAACATGGCACATTTCTTTGCTTTAGCTTCACTAAATACATAAAAGAGTAATTAACAACAATTGGAATTTAAAATCAGTAAATACAACGATTTATAGATTCACACAACGATTTGCTTTTTTATGAAATCCGACAAAACAACACATCATTAGTGATTAGAAAGGTTAGGTTTAGAGTTAGGTTTTCTTTTAATATTACTGCATCGCGACATTTAAGGTGCATTTTGACAGAAACAATATTGGAAATCACGTGTAATCACCGGTACATACATTTCTAATTAGTTTAATCGAATTATTTAAAAATTTATCTTCGGAAAAGTTTGCTTGATAACCTAAATACACACGTTTAACATGGAGAGATAATTTTGATGCGATTTGCTCGTGTAAGTAGATGGGAGTAAGATTTGTTCGACCAGAATCACTTTTGGAGTGCTTTCATTATCTTTTTAGGTCACTAGAATCTAAATTCTTATAATTATTGTTATGTTCTCAAATCCAAAACATCAAACTAGACAAATCGAAACGGATCACTGCGATGCACTGTGAATCACAATATTTAGGGATGTACACGACAAATTAATGTTCGACATCGAAAGATAGATAGCATAGATGAAACATCGATATTCAAATTACAAGTGGTATTTCTTGGTTACAAATCAATGAAAAAAGTGTAGTAGTTAGACCATTTGGCTACTCTAATAAAGTTTCTGGGCTCGATACACAGGAGATCAAAACAAATATTTGTGATTTTTTACATTATTTATTTATTAAATATCACCCTCAACTAACTGGTGCCTGAAGCAATGGACTGATCACCATGGTTGCGAGTAAATGATGATCAAGATTCACCATCGGATGGGGATAAGAGTAAGAAGAAGAATACATTTATATTAGGCAGCCAGCTCCTCTTTCGTCATTCCGAATGTATGAATCTCACACAAAAACTACATGTAAAACATTCTACAAACAATAAATCGGTTAATTTCTTTAAGGCTTTTAAATGAAAGTGTTTTTAACATTCCTTTTACAAGCAAATATAAAAATAGTAATACAAAACCGTTTCTAACATTCAATTTACACACGTGTACATCGATTTATTCGAAATCGACACGACTGTTTCGAATTCCGATGTACATCCCTAATTACAGTCGCGCACATAAATACACGAACACATCGGATTATTAAATTATCTCAAAGTTCAGGAACTATCGTGTATCCATTTTTTACATTCATTCTCTTTTCACATGTCTGGAAAAATAACTTATTATTGTATGATAATAATGTTTGAAACTATCAAACCTAATTTTTTTTTAACACTTCTGCCTAAAATAAAAACCGATTTTGGATAACCACTATAAACAATAACCCACTGAATCCAAATTAAATAAATTTGTGTTTAATATTATAAGAAACTCTTATGTAAAAATCTACTTAAACTTAGAATATTTGATAAGAACAAAATACTCACGTCATTTTAAGAAGTTATCTGGAAAAGACTGCTCGGAGAATAAAAATAACACCAGGCTCTCAAAATATATAATCAGTCAGCGTTCGTCTGGATGACTGAAACATAAATACTAAAATGATTATAATCACCAGTTTAAAACATTATTTTGTTTGTTGTAACATTTAACATCATAATACATATTAAAGACGTCATAGTCATTTAATTTTGTGATCTGTTTTGCTGTTTAAAAACAAGTTGATTAAAAATCGTAATTTCGAAATAGATTTTGTGCAAAAAGTAATAAAATTATGTAGGTATAAACATTTATCCATTTATTTTGTCCGCCTCCTTAGTATGGTGGTTAGCACACTTGGCTACCATGCTGGAGGTCCCGGGTTCGATTCCCAAGGGTGTCAAAATAATTAAAAGTGTTTTTTCACTCAAATATTTACATAATATTATCCTGGACTGGTACCTGAAGCGTATGACTGATCTTGCCTTTATAAGTATAATAAACGATCAAATTAACATTGCATTAATCTGATGCAGTGCCCTATGCACCATTAGGTGCGGATTAAACAGTATAATCATCCTCGAGAGGGTCATACGAATTAACTAAGCACGAGTAAGAGTATGCAACCCCGAGTGCAACTAAAAACGGCTGTTTCCGATTCTGCCGAGTTCTTGGTGAGTTATGCGAAGAAAATTATTTAACAAAAGCAAAACCCTTGAACTTTGGAATGAAAGATACACAGGTAGTATAGCATTGGTAAAATAACAAAATGCTTCTTCCTGAATATTTTTGGTGTTTTGATATCAAGTAAATACAGTGCGCCAGTTACGAACTTCACAGATTCTCACAGCCAAATTTACGAACTACCTTTATTGCTTCAAATTACCGAAGATCGACAACGGTAAATGCGGAGAAGTTCCCAATTAAATTAATTTTGCTGAATTTAAGCCTTTTACTTTTATATTTTTTATATACTAATATTACTAAAGGTGGAGACTGACTGAAGCATTTCGTCGTAACATAACGTCGTAACATCGCTCGCGGTGAGCATCAGCGAGCATCCGAAACTATGGATGGAGCGCTCGGCTCGCTGTACTTACTGCCTGAATGCTCGCATCGTAACGTGTTACGTTACTACGAAATGCTCCGGTCAGTCTCCACCTTAACACTTTTGTAAAAAAGAATATAACAGTAAAAATGACTAAGCAAAAAGTAAATGCCTTAAATATTAATAATATTGAGAATATAAGCCTTTTACATCATAAGCAAGGCTAATAATGACTGCGAATCCAATATAAAAGGAATGTAGCTAATTTTCCCTCTCCTATTAGTATACCTACTATTCCTCCTTCATTTCCTTTCCCATGTAGTTTATGTATGTTTCCTGTTATGTCCTCGACCCTGTGCACCTTATGCAGATAACATTAATAATGGAACTCAGTGTGAAAGAGATTACAGAGAAAGAAATGGAGAAGGAAACAACAGCTATTACAATGGCACTCGGAATGATTACCCGTACTCTTACTAGCTTATACGATTTGTACAATGTTAATACGTACGAGTCCTCTAAGGATCTAATCTCAGCGAAATAAATCAAATGGCGTAGTATTTTTACAGTGAATTTTAAAGGTAAGTGAGTTTTTAGATTTGTATTAGGTAATTCTGGTAATCTAGTAAGCTGGTGAAATTATCTTACAAATAATACGTAGGTACTCTTAAAACACACATAAGCATATACAGTAAACCCCCCTACAATAGGTAACCCTTTTTGTTATGTGGTTAATGTTTTAAATTGTATTTTTACATTTTAACTAGTGGAAATTACGGTAATGAATCATTTAAAATTAAAATAGATTTTAAAAACATTAATTTCCCTATAACGCCCCCTCTGATAACGCGGTACTTATATTAGCGTTATAGGGGAAATAACTGTACTGGACGACAAGTTAGTGAGTACATATTTACATACTTGGCTGATTTCAGATAATATTGTTGAACTGAAATAAATCGAGAATGAATGACCGATACAAACATACATACGATACGTCTATGACTTTTTTTTTGCGGATTTGATAGCACGCGGCACGCCCGAAGCACGTGAAACTCACGCTGCGCCGGCGAGTACGAGTATGTGAAGCGCGTCACTATTTTAAACTTATCAGCACTATTTGAACAAAGAACGCGGGAGAATCGCGCGGCAACATCACCCGCCACCCACGCTATCCCACGTGATATATGTATAAAGGAATGTTTTGAAATTCGTTGCCAGAGGTTAGAAACATTTTTCACAAATTCGCGTCTTCACAATAGTCTCTGAAGTTTAACGTTGTAAATGGATCAATTTCGTGATGTGTTATTATTGACTAATAAATGAATCCGAAAAACCACAAGACTATGTGTGTTATAATATGAACGGGGGGGGGGGGAGGTGGACCATAGACATC
The DNA here is from genome assembly GCF_059751285.1 of Brachycentrus maculatus. NCBI lineage: Eukaryota > Metazoa > Arthropoda > Insecta > Trichoptera > Brachycentridae > Brachycentrus > Brachycentrus maculatus. The sequence goes on from NW_028280859.1 coordinate 1,032,102, forward strand.
AACAGATAGAACCGCCAATAATTTAGCAATGTCACTAATATTAAAATAATTCCAACGTTTCTGTGACGTCGTTCATTACCAACTTACGAAAACAACGTTCTTACGAAGGCGAATTTTCCAAATGAAAATGATGAATGAAAATATTGATTATTTCGGCTGTTATAAACACAAAACGAGTCTAATACAATCCTTTATAGGTTGAGTATGTTAAATTAAATAATCCTCCCGTCTGCAAATGATCCATTGTAACGAAAACTCCGTACATATCAGGATGGCCTTCACCCCCTGTATTCTATCCACAATTAGTTCAAATCATTATATTGGTTGGTTGGAAGATATTGCTTTTTAGCAATAAGCCCGCCATTGTACTTATTTATGTTCTGTACATGAAGTTTAAATAAATAAATATCGTCTCCTGAATTACCGTCGCTCAACGTTCATATGTCAATAACCAATTGTAAACAAAGCCGCCTTCCGTCATCTTTGACGAGATTTTCAATCATTTCATTAATTGTTTCGGAAGTCACTTTGAAAATACGTTATTTGAAAATGATGCGGAATGAATGCATCGAAAGACGTGTCATAATAGATTTTAAGAAATAGTGGTATTTACTAAGTAAAACTTTAATTAAAAAAGAGATGGTCAATGTTAATTTATATCAGTACCTAATTATGTAAATTTCAGTGCAGATAGGGGTCAGAAGAAAGAAAAATCAGTTGCAGTTAAATTTTACAAATAAATATTGTATAATTTTTTCATTTTTTTTTTAAAGTGGAATTTCTTAGGCGGCGTTTTGAAAATCGATAATTAGACGAGAATGAAGAGTGAAAATTCAAGGACGCGTCACGTATTAGGTACATTTCGTTACATAAGAGAGAAGGAAGACTTAAAGAGAAGGAGAAAGAGAGACATATATTCCGACGCCACAGGAGTGGTGCAAAAGAGACAGATGTATACAAAGCGATAGAATACGATAGCGTTGTAGATACATGTTATATATGAATTACCAACTGCATTGCGTAAGTAATATTTATATCATATCCTACGTAAACAAGATGGCGAATGTTTTTATTCTTTTTTTTATTCTGTTGGTTCTGTAAAATAATTTAAAAAATACCGAAATTACGTTTTGTTTGAAAAATAAATTGTTTCCAAATATGGTGCCTACTTTTTATACGAACCCGATTCAACTTTTCATACGACATACTGTGGAGTGTGTGCAGAGGTTTGATTTAACGGGACACTAGTATTATGCTGAAAATTTACACAACCCGTTTGTAAATATATATTTCGACAACGGGACCATGTTCTCAAGAAAATCTTTTTTCTTTAAAACATATTTTGATACAAAAATAAATATTAGTTTTTGGTGTATCAATAATATAGATATCGACAAAAAACCCTTATATTATGTAAAAACCCTAATAAGATAAAATATAATAGAAATAAAAACATCACATATTTGTATATTAAAAGCATTTTTAACTTTGTGGTATGGTAATATAACAATCTCCTTATCATTCATCGTTCACTTTGTATAATACCACTTTAAAAAACACTACTTCATTTTAATCTACATTTGACCTAATGATGGAAATGATTATTCTGAAACCGTTAATCGCGAAGCTGTGTGTTTTTTTTTAAGTTTTAAAATGGTTTTACACAAAGTGAATGATGAATGATAAGGATAGTGTTAAAAATATCACATGCCACTGAATGATTCGGTTCTCCACGTCTGACCATTTATTGGGTCAGGGCATATTAAATTTATTATTTACGCTTGACATCTAGTTTAAAATTAAATGGCCAGAGTTGTATGAGGTTGTTAATAAAAATATATGTTATATAAATAGGAACTGTTTAAATGATCAACAAAGCATTAATTGGACAAATTGGCAAACGATAAATCGTGGGTGGGAGGAAAGGGAGAAAGGTGTTGGTAAAAAATAAAAGCTGATTTTTTTAAAAGCAAGGACTCTTATACGAGTATCTAATTTCTCTTGGCGGCCCTGTGTACTCGTAAGTTTTAATGATACTAATAACAATTATTAATGAAGTTCATTTTGATATTTGCTTAATATATGTATGTAATAATAATTAGCCTCAAGGCGCTTACTAGTGCAAAGTGTGATACAAAACAGTTGTTGAAAAATTCATTTGTTTAAAAAAAACTTTATAATTTTTAATGAATTTAAAACTTAATATGTTGGCATCTCAACATAGACGTAGAAAGATACGGAAGTCTGGGTATTTACAAGGGTTATGACTAGTAACGTTGATTGGCTAGTGATCACTTTACGTAACGTTGGCTGGTTAGTGATCACTTTACATCCGTGTAACATTCACCATTCTACCCATGATTGACGACCACACTACTGAATCTTTTGGAACTCCTACATATATTATAAATCTCACGACGTTTTACGTTTAAGTTCATCCATTTATGGAGCCATCTATGGTTGGTTTGAGAAAGCTATTATTTAGCCGAGACCCCTGTATTTAGATGTGTGCAAGATCCTAGTCGGATTATTTAACATACTGGAAGACACGTGAAAACATGATTTAAAATTTTTATACAGCTTATAATTTAACCAAATTATTATTTTTTATTTTATTTATCATTGTATTATTTTGTTTATTTTATTATTATTGTCAAAATGTAAAAATAACTCCAAATTTTAAAAACCCAGATTTGTGAAAAAGGATTTGACACCCAAAAATGTTCTGTTAAAAATAAATATATTGTAATTGATAAATGTATTGTGTTAATGTAGACAATTATGTAATTAATATTCCAGTTACAATATAAAAGTTAAATGTATTAGAACATATCGCTCACTCCTTTCAAGAACGTCATAAATCAAAAAACTAGATTTTTCAGGAGAACGTTTTTAAAGATCATAAATATAATACAATTTATTTAAAATATATATCAAGCCACTTATTGAAGTTTTTGATGTACAACAGATCTTTTTAGGTAAAACCTTAAGGTTTTTTCTCCATTTGAAAAATATTTAATATATTTAAAAAAAAAAATTAAACAATACTTTTCTTCAAAATGCAAAAACAACATTTTCTGCCCTGTAGCGGGTAAATATTAAGTAAAAAATATGCCTCTTTTGCTGGGATATAGTACATTTTCTGAGCATTCCGAAAACATGCACAACTGAAAATTGTCGATTTTTGATTTATGACGTTCTTGAAAGGAGTGAGCGATATTATACATACATAAATCCAATATTTACGTACTTAAGTAAGCAGTAAAAACTATTTAATACAATAGTTTTGTTATGTCGTTCAGTAATAACAGTCGTTTTAGAGGTACGCGGAATAACGTTTACACTTGTAGCGCCTTAGTCATAGCAATAGGCATAGCATAACGTATTTTATTGCAAATTACCGTGGGAGATATAATCGGAATCTACCATCTATCATTCTACAGTCGAAATGAATGAAATTAACACATTATTCAAAGTTTTATCGTTTCCAGAGATCTGCATAAAGGAACCAACATAACATATTTTTTAAGAGAAATATTTGTGTTTTTACTATTTACAAAAATACTTCAATTTCATAATATTTCTGTGAGAAATAGGTATCAAAATGTGGTAGATTGGGTTCGAACCGAGAAACTCTGACTCAAGAGTCCGCGACACTAACCACGGGACCACAACCCGATACATAACCAAATAGTAAAGTTTCTGAAATCTTCCTACATTTTAAACATTGTTCATACGCATCAACACATATTTTTGTAACCAATATAAGTAACACAGTTATTGAGTTGTATACTTACTATAAAAGTAAGATATTGTATTTTACGTACCTCTAGACACCAACCATCTTTTGATCCCAAGGGACTACGTAAGTCTGACTGACTTGACATTGGGTGGCGTCAGTGATAACCTAATATTTTTACTGTATTATATAAATTCACCATTTTGCCCATTATCACACATATCCCCTATTGTTCAAGTTCCGTGATATATATTAACATATATTATTTATATTTATATATATTTAAAAAAAAAATATATATATATATATATATATATATATATATATATATATATATATATATATATATATATATATATATATATATATATATATATATATATATATATATATATATATATATATATATATATATATATATATATATATATATATATATATATATATATATATATATATATATATATATATATATATATATAAATATATTGTAAATATATACATATATGTATACTATAAAATATTGTCAATAATCTTCTTCAACCCCTTATCCGCACCCCAATGGTGCATAGGGCATAGGGAACGCTACACCAAACGTTGTAAACATTCTTCGCCTCTTCCTCATTCATGCATCTCCTCACCCGCCGATTATTTCGAATCCTGATCTGATCACATTCAAGTATTTGACATACAATAAGTAAAATAAAATGATATATATGAAATGCTTTTTTACATAATTATGTTTAAATTGACGATACATTGATTTACATATTTTTGTCCACAGTATTTTGCTTTCATTATTTTTGAACATACATTAGCCCCTTATCTTGCGACTAGTTTTGTGCCAACATAAAACGTCGATACCATTTTACCTTTTTAAACACTTTTTTAGAAGAAATAACTAAGTGCCCAATGCACCATTGGGTGTAATAAAGGAAGAAGAACCTAACCTACCTTCCTGTATAAGGTTTCTCATCTCAGCTTGCATCTGTCGCGTTTTGTTTTTTTGTAAAGTACCTACGCACGCCACGCGCCAATATTTTTTACCAAAGTGGCAGGTGTTGGCTTATTATGTATTTGTTTATCCGTCCTCCTGTCTTGTAGGGCTTTACCGAGATCATATCGCTCACTCCTTTCAAGAACGTCATAAATCAAAAAAACTTGATTTTTCAGTAGAACGTTTTTAAAGTTTCAAAATATAATACAATGTATTAAAAATAAATATCAAGCCTTTTATTTAACTTTTTACTGTGCAACAGATCTTTTTTGGTAAAACCTGAAGGTTTTTTCTCCATTTGAAAAATATTTAGTTTATTTAAAAAAATAATTAAACAATACCTTTTCTTCAAAATGCAAAAACAACACTTTCTGCCCTGTAGCGGGTAAATATTAAGTTAAAAATATGCTTCTTTTGCTGGGATAAAGTACATTTTCTGGGAATTCCGAAAACATGCACAACTGAAAATTGGCGATTTTTGATTTATGACGTTCTTGAAAGGAGTGAGCGATATGTGATATGATACGGTAAAATTTCGTCTGCTGCAACCTTTATTTTAGTGACAAATATTTATTTTTTGATCACAGATGCAATAGATGTAACTTTATTTAGATTTGGAAAATATTTTCCAGATAAAAAATAGGGTTTTGTAAATGGCACTTGACATGTTTCCAAGAATTTTTTTTCTAAAATGCATTACTGACGTTAATTTGTTAATTTTTGGAATGAATAACTTACCTTTTTTTCGATTCCTGATCAATATTCGAACATTGATAGCCATCAAGCAAGTAATTGTGACACTATTCGGCTATCCAAACTTAAAAGACAGTAAGGGACATTTTTTTCTAGTACGTTTTTTTTGCATTTTTGGACTAAGTAGAATCTACAATACTTAGTCCAAAAATGCAAAAAAAAACGCACTACATAAAAATGTCCCTTACTGTGTTTTGAGTTTGGACAGCCGTATTGTTAAAACAAAAATTAAGGTTAAAACGTTTTTTTACGATTTATGTATCAACAAGCCATTTTGGCTGTCTAAAGGTCTATTCAAATGTAAAGTGACATAAATCTCGAATCAAAAATGAAAAGTAAATACACCTAAGACAATTCATGAAATATTACACAGGTAAGACGGATATAAATTATCGTTGAAAATTGTGACCTTTATTTTTGACACATGGGTCTTCAATCAATCAATCAAACCCTTATCCGCAATCCAATGGTGCCTAGGGCACTGCATCATATAAACGAAGTGTTATCTTGATCGTTAACACATGAAGGAAAGGTGATCGGCCCTCCGCTTCAGGTACCAGTCCAGGGTAATATTGAATAAATAGAGTGACAAAATAACTTTTATTTGTTCCCTCCTATGGAAATCGAACCCGGGACCTTCAAAACGGTAAACCGAGCGTGATGACCAAAACACTTCGGAGGCGGATGGGTCTTCAGTGTCAGTAATTTACTAGAGAATATAACGATTTTTACTGGATTAGGGTAGTATACGGGGGATAGGCACTAATCTGTTTTTTTATTATTTTATTACTATACAATTTTCGATACAATATAAAATATTAACTGTATGCACCTTATGCTCGTACTCGTATTCATTCTACGAGTAATTCAATGGGTTATAAATCATGGTAAGTGAATAAGACATATTCCCGTTATAATCTAACAGGTCGAATCTATTTATTTATAACGCAATTCATAATATAGACGAGAATATTATTCAACTATTCGCATTCGTTTCCCACAGCGCGAAAAAGACCATTATCGATGTGTAACGGATGACCACATACAGTGGTCGTTCCTTTTCACATTACAGTAGAACTTCCATTATCCTGAATTGTGGATGAATGTAGTGCGGAAGGAGAAATGAAAAAAAAATCGAAAAAATCATAATTGACAAATATATTCAGTATTAATGATTTTTCTCAGTCTCGCTCTTCGCTCTTAGTCTGGATTTACAAACAGCTCCAATGTTAAATTTAAAATGTTAAGTAAAAAATATTTGTAAAAAAAAACTAGGCATTTACAGGGCTTTGGACCTCTGTAGGATTTGGACCTCGCATTGGCTAGTTTAAGTGATCAATTTATACGCTGTGAAAACAGGTTATAAGTCTTAAATATTCTAACTCTTCCATATTTTTCATCATATGAATAATATTAATAATAGTAATGGCGCAAATCTAGAATTTGTGAAGAAAAATAATTACACACTCGAAATATACAAAATATTCGCTGTTCGCATTCAGTTGGCTAGCTGTTAATTTGTTATTTTATTAGTTTTGTGCAAAAGAGAGTGCACAAGAATAGAAGGCATTACAATATGGAGGTAATAAATGCAATTAAAGTCACATTTATGGTTTTTTTTATCTGATGTTACCAGTTTGAATACACCCTGCCTGAGTAGGTACTATGTTATACTGCCCTTATATAGATCGCTCAGGTATTATTTCATATAAACTAATAAATGGTTAGTCAGTTAGTTTAGTTTTCTTAAACACACACACACACACACACACACACACACGAACGCACGCACGCACGCACGCACGCACGCACGCACGCACGCACGCACGCGCATGCACGCGCACGCACGCGCACGCACACACACACACACACATATATGGTATATGTACATCTTTTAAATGTTAACTTAGTCTTTTCGGATTCAAATTTATAATTTTTATATTCTATTTTATTATTGACTTTCATTGTAAGTGCTTTGTGCACTTACATTGAAAAAAAAAAAAAACACAAAAAAATTTTCTTCTACCCCTATTCGCACTCAAAAATTAGCTCAGGGTGCTACTTGGTAGAGCAGGAATACAAGGTAGGAATTGGACATTAGTCCAATAAGCTATTAAGCTTGGCAAGAATTTCGTGACTGACCCCTCTAGATTATCCCTCCTGTTCCCAACACAGATTATAATAAAACATTTTTTTAAGTTAAAAGAAACAAATATTCTCTTAAAGATCTACGAACCTTGTACATAATAAGCAATGTAAATATAAATGTAATTCCTATCTAAAAAAAATTTAAAAAAAATAGCTAAGGCACTGGAGTTCCATAAGCGCAATCTTTTAATTAATGCGGATTAAAAATTATGTTACATTTGTAACACGATTAGTGTAGCCTAAAAAACGTTTTTAGTCCGCCTCCGTGGTATAATGGTCAGCGTGTTTAGCTACCGTGCTGGAGGTCACAGGTTCGATTCCCATGGAGGGTGAGAATAAATATTATCGAATTTACTCTCTAATATTTATTTAATATTACTCTGGACTGGTCCCTGAAGCGCAGGAGTGATCACCTTGCCTTCATATAATTAACGATCAAGATAACATTTCGTCAATACGATGAAGTGCCCTATGCACCATTGGGTGCAGATAAGGGTTAGAGAGAGAGAAAAAAAAAACGTTTCTGAACTGTGAAAAGATGGACATAGTACTCGTAGTACATACCACAGTATGTCAATTTATATATTTTTTACGAGGTCAAGGGATCTTGCATCCCTTATGTAACTGCGACCATATTAGGTCTATTGTACCTCTCTCTGTATCACAGCTCACTCTCAAGATATACATAAGTCATGTAGCTTACGACCTGTCTTGGTGGTAAGAGCTTCACCTTCTCGGAGTCCAGTAGAGGTCCTCCAAGGATGTGACTTCGTTTGCGAGCGAGTGCGTCACAATTATAGAGAATGTGGATTGGTGTTTCGCTATCCTCCATACAAAATCTGCATACTGGGGAGTCATGTAGTCCAATTTATGTTATGCAACATTTTTTAAAACACTGTTTAGATAGATGTACCGTAAGACGTCGCTTTGCATACTCGTATAAGAGGTTTACTTCAAAGTGTTCTTTTCCCGTTTTCCATGCCCTTAACCGTTTTGGATATAATTTGAGTATTTCTAAAAATGATAAAGTAAATACATGTATCTTGAAAATGTTTATCTCGCTTGAAGAAATGCAGGTTGAGCAGAGTAGATTCCCTTCGATACTCGGGATAAGTGCACTCCGGATCTAGTAAATCGAATTGATTCGAAACAACCTGCATTAAAAGGTAGTTATCTGATCGCTGCAGATTGCAGATCAGTGCGGAGCGGTGTGTCGGGGGTCCAGTGTCCAGCGGCACTGCCCGCCCCGGGCACTTCACATATTATTAAACTACACCAACTCCGTCCATCTATCCATCTACCCGACTCTACCCGACTCGCTGCTTCTCTCCGTCCGCTCTCGGGAGTAAAAGGGGGACGGAGCGAACAAACGACTCTTTTTTACCTTGCAACTTGTTTCCCAACGCACTACCTGCTCAGAAATGTGGATGGATACATCGCCCATTGCTCCATTGCGGACCGACTAGTCGGCGGCCGCCCGCCAAAGCGAACGGATATTCGTGCTGTCGGTTCGCGCCTTTTTTTAGGCGTTCACGTTCGAGTTTTGAAAAAAGGCGCGCGTGTTAGGCTGTTACGTTTGCATAAAGTAGGTACCTCAAAACTAACGAATTCATAGCAGCACGGGGATACATTCCGCAAAAAACGAAGCCGGCAAACTTTTTGCGCGTGCAAAATTCTTCAAGAAGTGCAGTGAATGTGCCGTGTTAAAAGCCGATTTAAATCGTTAAAGTTGACGATGTTTTAGTAGTAACACGATAATGTGAATGTGTTTATTCTATGTAAACGGATGTTATTACAAATATTGGCGCCCCTACGAATTCGATCGAATTGATTACACCGAGCCCAGATACGATAGTGGATAATTCGTTTACATTCTCGCGAAGTTATACAGTTGCGGAGAAGGTACGAAAGCGGATAAATACTATTTAGGTCAGCAGAAAAATAACCGTTGCATTCCTCGCGATATGGAATAACTTTACGGAGGATGTAATGGGATTTGCGGAATCAAAGTGTCGGAGAATGGTGGAAACCTCATCCAGGGCCCCCGGGGGATGGGGACCGGGGGGGCTGTAGGGCGCGGGGGGGAGGGCCCTCCCGGACCAGCTTCCAGGCTGTGGAAACCGGAATACATTTTCCGAGAAGCGGTAATATCATTATTACCCCTTAAGGATCCTACGAACATTCTATTCGCGTAACCATAATCGAGCGATTACACTGACATTTCTCTCCATTCTGATCGATCGAGAAGAACGATGTACATGTAGGGGGTGCGCGTGATGTTGAAGCACATACTGACTACTACCCCTGGAAACGGGTCTCTGTCTAACGGTCGAGCCATGGCGGGAGTAGCGGGGGCGAGCACCGGCAGCGTGGGCAACCGGCCCGACAGCGCCGGAGAACGCCCCGAGAGAGAAATCCAACCCAAGAATGACGACAAGTCGAGAGAATTCTCCAAAACGGACTCTAGAGACGGCGCGAGCGCCAGGCTGGAAGGGAGGAACGATTCCTCGACGAGAGAACTGGGCAGCGGAAGAGGAGACGGACTGGGTCTGAGAACCGACGCGAGAGGAGATCTCAGGGAACGAAACGAAAGGGAGCACCTGTACAGAGACACTTCGCTGTCCGGTCGACTGGATTATTCGACGAGAGAAGCTCACAGCGGCGATATATCACCCAGAGAGATACCGAGCAAACCGCCCGATTCGAGAAACGAGCTTTCATCGAGAAATGTGCTAATCAATAGGATAGAATACCACTCCAGAGAGCCCCCTACGAACCTTTCCGGAAGAGACTATCGCGGAGATTACAGAGGAGACCTCACTCCGAGAGAGCACGCTAATAAAATGGAGCAATACGGCCACCACAGGTATCAGAACACCGGAGTCAATAGATCTCGCGATCCGAATCACAGTCAGCTGAGCGTCAACGCGGTGCAGCGTCTTCCGCAACATCAACCGTTAAATATTTCGACTTTAAACTCTTCGAAGCATTCGCTCGGCGGGACATCGAGTAGCGCCAGTCCTGGCGGGAGGGGACACAAGTACCCTAACGGCGGACTCAACATATCGCGGGTGACGACAGGTGGTCGCGGCGTCGGAGGGGTCGGAGGCTTCTCCACCCTCACACCTGCCAGCCTGGTTCCCGCCAACGTGTCGAGGTTCATGAACCGATCCAAGGAAGTCGGCATCAAAGAGATGCTGACCTCGTTAGGGCTACTGTGCCTAGTAAGTCTTCTACTAGCTCTGCTGTCCTTGATCTTCCTGCTGAAAATATCGCCCGTGACCTCGACAGACATCAGAGAACTCTTGCGCGCGGAGCAGCTATCAGTGATCAGTGCCGAAGAGTATGTTGTCGTTTACGAAGTTACGTTAGCCTTGTGCGCTCTGACCCTTTCCCTGAACTTGTGCTGCCTTTTGGTTTGTGCAATACAATTCTTGTTCGCCGTGAAGTTGGTGAATTCACCGAACGGAGGAGGCGGCAGGTGCGTGAACAAATTCCGTTAAATTTATACTTAATAGGGGGTTTGGAAATATTAAGGAATATATACACTCCCATTTACTATAATTCATTCGGGCACATATTGTCATACTTACAAATGGTTACATGTCTTAGCAGTTCTTTTCTACATATGTATGTCGAATAGCAATCGCGTATTGTAATCTATCAATACCCACTATTCTCATTTCGACTTCATTGTTTGTTGTAAGTTAACGTGACGTCTCATTGTCATTGTCAGACAGAGCAATAAAACAAAAAAAGTAAAATATTATGTCATTGTGTTAAGTTGGGACAGACGAAGACAGCATCAGCCAATTTGATTTGTCGATCGTAAACGCTTTGATTAAAACGGTTGACCAATATATTTTCGGTTAACAGAATGAAATGATAATACGAACACTCTTTGTACAATAATTTGGTAAAGAAGGGATTTGTAATGACGGAGAAATTTTACCTTTTTTGAGTTTAATCGTAAAACAACAGTTATAATTAATAGTCGTAATTATGATGATTATATCTTATAGGTAAGTAATTTTAACTGGATTGCGTGGAACTTGGTTTGTTAATTAACTTTTTCGTAAGTTCTTCCCGTTATAACATTAATTTGTGTCAGAATCAACCATCTAAAATACTAAAATTAATAATTATGATTCCTTCGCCTGTAAACGTTACATATTTTATATTATAACTGGGTTTTATCACTATAAAATAATTATAGCCTATGAAAATAATTTATATGTGTTCATTTTTTTCAGTTACAAACTCTACTCACAGCTTTTCAATTACTACATGTAGGTATCTACATTCCTACATACTTAATAGTCTATAAAAACTAAAAATATTACTAATATTACAGGAAACTGCACTACATAATGTTAAAAGCGATTTAATATCTACTTATACGTTAATTATCGTATGTTCTTTTAAAATAAATAAATCACAAACTTTGTTTTTAGCCATTTATATTTTTGGCATTATTTTTTCCAACCGGTTTCGACAAGCACCTTGTCTTCTTACGAGATGGATACGTACTAATTAATCACTGAAGAATACAATGTACTTGTTGAAAACGGTTAGAAAAATAGTACCAAAATATAAATGAATAAAAACAAAGTTAGTATTTTATTTGTTTTATAAATTTTATTAAATATGTCATTAAGTATCAGCAAAAAACAATCAAGATATTATGTTTTTGGTTACTAGACTTGAAAAATCATGTCATAGTTGAGATATTCTAGTGGGAAGGTCAAATAATAAATTTATAATTCATGATATATTATGACGTAATCATATGTTACACATTATAATAGCCTTCATATTAAGATTGACAGATGTTTGCGAAACAAAATGACAAAATTTGTTTTTCTAATAACCACTGTTCAGATGTCTTGGCGCTTGTATGGCGTTTAATTTCCGAGTAGAAGAACTCAAGTCTTAATTAATGAAACGTAAAGAACGCATATTTTTAAAGTGGTAACATTAAATTACAAACCTTTTTTATCGTGGATTATTTTTGTCGGGTTCGTTGTTCGATCATTAAATATTATCGTATTATATTTAAATCAAAATTATATTTTTATATTTTATATGTGTAAGTTTGAATGCTTTCCTTCTGAAGCCTTTATTCTTTGTTGTCATCCAATTTTAAAAACGTAAATAATTATGCCAATTTTTATAAGAATATGAACAAAGCGCCCTTGAGGTGATTCTCACCAAAATGCCGTTTTATAAATTGGCCATATTTATTATTATTATTATTACCATTATAAAATGCTAAGACACAGAAAGTAGTAAATACCAGACATTAGACTATTAGATACTAGACTACTGGAAACCTGACAACTAGACACTAGACTACCAGAGCAAATAATGACGACACCAGATACATACCTACATATATTCGAATACCGGACTACTATACACCATCTACCAGACTCTAGACTACAAGACGCTCGACTATCAGACACTTGCTACTAGATACTGTCAGAAAATGGACTATTGAACACTTGAATATTAGACTACTAGTAGTCTAGTCTCACTATCTCGAGATACTCGTCTATCAGATACTAGACTACTAGACACTAGATTGCTAGACTACCATAAAATATACTAAAAGATACTAGAATATTAGACTTTTAGACACTATCTACCAGACAATAATTTATCAGATACTCGGCTACCACGACAACTATAAATTAGTTAACTATAAATTAGTACAAAACTAATACAGGGAAAAATATAAAATATAAAACAATAAACGGGTACAGTAAATAGGCATTAAAAACCATAGGTAAGAAGCGTGTTTAAAGGAAAGAAATGAGAAAATATAACCAATCAATAACACAAATATCTTTTCATAAAGTACTTTTTGGGTTCATTCATTTTGGATCCCTGACTGGGTTATATTTTATATATGTAATTAAATTTGAACCTGTTTTTTAAGTCGTGATCAAAGGAATAATAGGTTTACTTACGTGCACACTTTGTAATGTGTCTATTGCAGTAGATTCAGTATTTACCAAGCTTAGAATGCACAAAACGTACAAAGCACGAGGCAGATAAATTTTGCTTCTATTGAAACCGGTATTCTGTGTTCTTTTCCATGCGGTATACCTGCATGTACATCGATGTATTATGAGACAGATTATCCCATGACACTCCTAGGGCCTGTGTCTTCTGTACAAATCAGAACTCGTTTATGTTTATGTACAATTCAATTGTGTGAGATCAGATTCACTTCCTAGTTACTCCATTGTTAGCCGGAGTCATTCATCAGCCGTGGAGCTAGCGGTCGTTGCCGCTAACTTAGCCCAAATTAAATGGCGCCAAGATTGTATTGTTAGCCATAACATTACCGCATTTTTGAGGTAAGAATATTGCGGCCACAAAAAAGTAGGAAAATATTATACTTAAAAAATGGGTAGACTTACTGGTATGGGTAGACCTGGTATTTATCGCAGTGTTAACGATGTTTCCAGGGCTGAGATTCCATACATAAGTTATCAATTTATGGTAACTACGTAGTGGAGTTAAGTTTAACATTACTTATGGCCTTTTATCTGTAATGAATTTGGCAATTTTAAAACACTTGTCGATCAGTAGTGTCAGGAAGTTAAGGTAAGCTCGTAAACATATGAATATATGTATATTTTTTATCAATTAGAAGGAAATACTGCGAAGTTGAAAAGTTAACTTCCGTATGTAAGGTTTTAACTTCGTAATAAACATAAATAGGTTATAAATTTACTTGTATTTGGATTTTTTAAAAACTCTTTCATTTACCAGTAATTCTGTAATTCTGATAATACTGAAACTTCAGAAATAAAAGTCTACAAGCAAATTTAAAGTTATCTACATCACTTAGTTTATTAAAAAAAAGGAATAATCCGCAAAGCCTATATTAGAGGCTTGTCTGCAGGTAGGATAGTAAGAATAGGGAAGGTAAATGTGAAAAATACATCATTCTAGTACTAATTTTCGCATGTAATTCCAGTTTTTGTTTATGTACATAAATATATATATATATATTTATTTTACTATGATCTTAATATGATAAAATTTTTACTATGATATAATTAGAATACGGTGAAAAAATTCATGTTTCTAGCTACTCATACTGTAAATACGACCTTTCACTCTAACATACACAATTAATGCTTTATGTTATTATGCGTAATTGCATTACTATCCATCGTCGTATAACTAACCGCAGAGAGTGAGTGATGGATGAATAGAATTTAATGAAAAAGAATGGGAAGACAGGAGAAATACGAATAAGTTTTCTAGTTAAGATTATAAATACTAGTCATTCATTATCAGTAATACGTATTAGCCTACTAGGTCTCGAGTAAGGTTATGCATTGTTGAAAATTGACTTATGTGGGAAATTAACATCGAGATTGCATATTGAAGTGCTTATTGAAAAATGCAAAGGGTAAAGTACGTAATATTGAAATTCGTGAGAAAATTTACGGACATATATCTTGCACTTATTATATATAGCATACGTACAGCGATTTCTCTCTACTGTTATTTTTAATATCCAAAAATTAAATAATTACTTCATTATTTAATGATGTATTCTTTTACATACAAGATTTTCTCTTCAAATCGGACGTTTTATAAAACAAATTAGACTTTATATTATATTTTATAAAAAGTTTATTTTTATTTTGTAAAAGTCCCTTTTTTATGAAAATCCTTTCTTGATTACGTGGATCCTGTACCTACCTAATAACGACTAGAAATTAGATAACTATGAATTATCAATGCTTCAGTCGTTCAAGTACCTACGTAATGTGATTTTTACTATTAGTTTTAAAATATTATCAGAATTAATATTAAACCATTACCTCCTAGAGGGACGAAAAAAATCCAATAAAATCAAGATTGAGTTATTTTAAATATTTTCATAATTTCGAAAAATGACACATTAATGCCGTTGTCAACAATTAATCTTTGAACACTCGTTTACATCACATAAAACACTCAATAATAGGCCAATTCTCGAAATAGGCTTAGCGATTGATTTTCAAAATATGTATAGCAAAATTCTTTTAAACTTATCCACAACTTTCTGTTCCCATAGTCAGCTGATATTTCATTTTGCTTTGTGGCTCTCAATGTTCGATATATTGATTGAATATTTTTTGATCAAAAAATAAAAAGATTAAAAAAATGTACAAAACAATAATTAAGGTTATACGTATATTTTCAACGATTTACCATGTTACGACCTTATATTTTGACAGTTGACAAACTCTACTAAAATAAAGGTAAAGTCAAGCATAAAGTGACGTAAATCTTGAATCAAGTAATAGAAAAGCAAATACACCAGGCAAAATTGTTATTTGATAATAGTGTAGCCGTTAATTTTCTTCTATTTATTATCCCTTTTCAGATTTTTGACTAACACACGATGAAAAAATTACATTTTATTCTCTCAATATATCCAACATTGACAGCAACAAAACTGACAGGATGAGGTTTGTTTTCAAAGAATTTCGTTATGTTAAAAATCAGTCATTAAATACCATTCAAGAATACGGGAAATATAATTATACATTCATATCTCTGAAACAAACTTCGTTAAAGCCGTTCTTAGTTCTTATTATTCTATGAATTAAAACAAAACGGTAATGAAACAATCTAAAATTAAAACCAACCAGTTAAATAAATACCATTTAACGCCAAAAAGAAAAACGGTATAAAAAAGGAAAATTATAATTGAAAAAAGCAAAAATTACCGTGACACAAGTATAACTACGGTATCAACTAAACGAGAATTGCGCCGATATCTTTTATAATAATCGGGGATAAAGAAATCTCTGCTGATTGAGAAATTTATGCTTTGATTGGGCGAATGGCACGCCAACTTGCATTTTATTTTCACTTTTACAGTTTTTAATAGCACTTTCTTACACGTACATCACGCAAAATATTCAAGATAATTAATAATCGTCATCTTATCGGTGCATTTTTGTATTCATTATCTTTTAGTTAATTGCCACGCCATATTAAAAAAAAGACATTTAGCAGTTTTTAAAGAAATGCAGTTATTTTTGCACAAAAATACAGCTTACTAATCAAATATTCACGTTCGCTGCAATGAGATGAATAGTAATTGTGCTTTTCTCTCGTTTTATCATCTCAGCCTACTTTTACTTTTACGTTAGTCGTTGCTGCTATTCTTCATTTCCTATATCCTATTTCTTCTCTTCCTAATACTTCCCAATAGTGTGGTTGTCAATCATGGGTAGAATGGTGAATGTTGCATGTGTGTAAAGTGATCAATTTACTAGCCTATGACAGATCATAAGCTCTGTAAATACCCAAACTTCTTGATCTTTGCAATATAAGACTAATGGACCTTACAATACAGTATCTACTCAATGAATTAGGGCCACCCATTATTTTTTTGAATACTCTGAAATCTTTTGGATTATTACATTTATTTTACATAAATACTTTAAGTTTTTTATTGACATCTAATATCATGTATATTACCTTCAATAATATGTAAAATATACCTGGATTATTTAAGCGTTTACAAAATTTTAAACCCTTTTTCTGAGAAAGGTCCCTAATTAGCACAGGTAGACAGATAGTTGAAAGTTCAAAAAAAAGCCCTATCTCATTTATTAGTGAAGTTTCTTGAGTTCTGATTGTTGTTTTGTTCAGAGAGGTTATATAGTTATCGTGTCTTGTGAAAAAAACTTAATATTTAATTTTAGTTCATAAAGTATAATTTTTTTTTGTAAACACAAGTGTTTTTTTTGAAAAGGACAAAATGGGAAAAAGTAAAGACATTTCTGAGGAAAAAAAGTCTAGTGTTATAGTGCTACTGAAATTAGGAATACTATCTAATAGAGAAATTTCAAAAAAAGAAAACGTTTCTCGTCAAACAGTGGACAAAATTTCAAAATCAATAAAAAATCAGTCACCCGCCACCAGCAATCAGCGAAAGAACTGTCGTAAGATTAGAAAAACAACACCGAGGACTGATCAAAAAATCGTTCAAAGTGCCTTAGAAAACCGAAGTGCATCAGCAAAAACATTAAAAATAAAATTGGAAGAAGAGGGTATAAATATATCGGTATCAACACTGAGGCGACGTCTTTACGAAGTAAATCTGAAATGCAGGCGCCCTGTAAAAGTACCAAAATTGACACCACGAATGAAAGCGGATCGATTAAAATGGGCCAAGCTACATCGAAATTACTCGGTAGATGATTGGAAAAAGGTATTTATTTAAATTGAATTTTCAACATATCATTTTAGTCAATAAACTTATATATTTGAATTAAACTTAAATTTTCATTATTTTTCAGGTCATCTTTAGTGATGAGTGCCGGTTAGAAGCCGTGACAGAGAGCCGTCGATTCGTCAGGAGAACACCAATGGAACGTTACAATGAGGCCTGTGTGGTTAAAGTTATCAAACACCCCCCTGCAACAATGATATGGTCATGTATTATTAACAATTTACCTGGGCCGTTGTTTTTCGTGGAAGGAACAATGAACCAAAATTCCTATAAGCAGGTCCTCGAACGAATTTTATTGCCCTTCTACCATACACTCGACCCAACAGAAGGTCCATACACCTTCATGCAGGATGGGGCACCTTGCCACCGGGCTAAATCAATAATAAAAATTTTGTCTAACAAAAATCTGCCTTTGCTCCCCTGGCCTGGAAATTCTCCGGACCTTAATCCTATAGAAAACGTATGGAGCATGTTAAAAAATAAGGTATACTCATTCCCAAATCCGACAGTAGACTGTCTAAAAAAAAAAATTCAAAAAATTAGGTCAGAAGACGAAGAAATAAAAAACACGATAAAACAGTGCATTTTAAGTATGCCAAAAAGAATTGAGGCAGTTATTTCTGCCAAAGGTGGAAATAATAAATACTAACTATATTTATATGAAAATATATGCATAATTTAAGCGTAATAAAGTGTTCTTGTGTAAATAAAATTCAATGTTGTTTTATTCAAGGTTTTCTCTGAGTTATTCCTGTTTGAATTGAGAAATTGCGCGAAATTCTGCGTGGCCCTAATTCATTGAGTAGATACTGTATATCATTCATATATCGCTCACTGCTTTCATCAACGTCATATATCAAAAAACTTGATTTTTCAGATCGTTTTTAAAGTTTAAAAATATAATAAAATATATTAAAAATAAATATCAAGCCACTAATTGAAAAATATTTAGTATATTTAAAAAAATTAATTAAACAATACCTTTTCTTCAAAATTCAAAAACAACACTTTCTGCCCTGTAGAGGGTAAATATTATGTTAAAAATATGCCGCTTTTGCTGGGATATAGTATATTTTCTGGGCATTCCGAAATGCACAACTGAAAATTGACGATTTTTGATATATGAGCGATATCTATATATCTAGCCCAGGAGTGACGCGAATACACAGATTGTGACCTTATCTTTATATTGTTCACAAAGTATAAGGATCGCGGGAATATAATCTCTCTTCAGGACGCCGGAAGCGCATAGTTCGTTGAAAATGCTGGCACGATTTGATCTGAAGGTTCACGGTTCATTCCCGTCGCGCGTGCCGGACACTAACCAGTAATCGCCTCTTTTCATCATAATACTTAAAATGAGCTATGCTGCATTTTCCTGCACCCAATTTATATTTTGTAAGAGGAAATATCGCTTCTTTGCTGCTTGTCATAAGAGTGTTACTAATATTTTTGACATCTCAACAGATGAAGAAGAATATGGAAGTCTGGGAAAATATTCAGTATTTTACACGAATAAATATGACTATTTCCATATTACAAAAATAATGTTTGGAAAGGGAAGAGTGTTAATGAAATGGACAGTTATAACCCCAAATCTTTTTTGACATCTCAATATAACATAGATGAAGATAAATATGGATGTCTGGGTATTTACAGGGCTTATGACCTGTCATAGGTTGGTTAAGTGATCACTTTATATGTATGCACGTATAACATTCACAATTCTACCCATGATTGACAACCACACTGTTCAAATTTTGGAAGTCATACATATATGTTCAATCTCGTGACGATCCATGATTTAGTTTACAACAGCCATCTATAATTAGATTTAGAAAGTTTTCACTTAGCAGAGACTCTTTTAATTGTATATAAAATCCGAACACGGATTATATTACATACTGGGAAACGCCTGAACACCTGATTTTTTTATACAGCTTATATTATACTTTCACTAGTTAATTTTATTCACAACATTTTGAGTGTGTCCAAATACTGTGTTCATAGTTGGTGTGTTCATAAATCTGGGTTTTTAAACCGAAATTTGTGAACAAGTATTTGACTAACTAACAAACTAACCATCACGTCGCTTTCCCGTAGGGGTAGGCACAGAGAATAGAACGCCACACCACTCTGTCTTTGCAAACATTCTTCGCATTTTCCACATTCATGCATCTCCTCACACATACCCGCCGATTATTTCGACTCCTAACCTGACCGCTTTCAAGTATTCGACATACCTGATCCTGATAAGTTTTACTCGGTGTTCCTCTGCTCCTTTTTCCAACTACATTCACCTCATAAATTGGTTTTACAGTTCTTTCTTCACTCATACGTTTGACATATCCAAACCATCTCAACACACCTCTCTTAATTGTATCGCTAATGCTTATCTCAGCTTTGCATTCCTTCCTTATTTCACCATTCGAACATATATACAAAGTATTTGGATACACTCAAAATGTCGTGTTATTAAAAACCTGAGTTGGTGCAAATCGCTAGATGAATGTGGTCAACTTCGCTCAGAGTCGTCAGCAATTATCGTCGTCGGGATGCCAATAATTGAAGTTTTCTTCTTGGAAGTTTTTATAACCGGCAAGAATATAACATGCGATCCGCGCTGCACTGCATACAATCAGCCACTGCGGGCGAAATAATGAAAATAACGATATGACATTTCCACGAATACTATATACTTCACTTAATCATTCAAGAAACTGCACTACGAGTACTTATACTTACTAATACTACGGCAGGGATGGCAAACCTATGGCATGCGTGCCATAGGTGGCACGCAAGACGATTTTGCATGGCACGCGAATGAAGACAAAAAAAGTGATTAAGTATATAAAATAATAAAAAAGTTTTAGAAAAAGTATAAAAAACATATTTAAATAGCTGTGTTTATTTTTTTCGTTCATCAATAGTTTCGCAAACGACGGAAACGAAGGATAAGACGATATGTATGCATAAATAAATAGATATGCTTGTATATATACTATCAAAAGCTACTAGCAATGAACCCGATATAAAAAATGGCATCTAGCATCCAATAACAAAAATCTCCCCAGTAATTTTTTATTACGTCTATTTTTTATTTATTTCTTTGATTTTGCCATTTTTAAATACTTAATAATTGTTTTCGATGTATTAATGCTTTGTTTATTTTAAAAATCTGAAGTTAAACAAACATTTGATGCATTTTTATTTCCATGGCATGTGGCACGCGACATATGTCGCGTGCCACATGCCATGGCATAATAATATTATGCCATGGCATGTGCTCTACATAATATTATGTTGAAAAAAAAACGGCCCTCGGCTCTAAAAGGTTCGCCATCTATGTACAAGGGTATCACAGATCATCTTTCAAAATTACATGTTGTGTAGGTATGTAGGTTTAGCTGGATACATACCATAGGTAATTATAAAAAATAATAAAAAAACGGCCCAATAATTAAATTTCTGACTACAAAACCGATTAGATGTGTGGATCTAACTCTTGTATTTACATAGCTCAAAACAGGATGAACGTAATTTGTAACACATAAAAATTCCTTAGAAAAAATCTCAGGCAAAATTCAACTCAATAAAAAAATATACTAATTACAGAAAAAAATCATCGTGCGAACAATTTTAACATATTGAGTAAAATGATTTACATATTAAAATAATAAACACATGTTGTAACGAGAATATAACGAAAGACCATATAGAAATATATCCGTTTAAAATCATAATTTTCCTAGTAAATTACCGTCGTTCTGTACTCCATGTGCTTAAAATCAATTTCAATTTTAAAACGAATTTCCCAAAGAAAGTATGTAGTAATCTGAATAAATTGAAAATATTTGTATAAGACCACTATTTGAGTTTATTATTGTAAACACAACTAGTTTCGAGAACTGCAGATATTCCCATCAACAGGTGAAAAAACAAACTCATATTCACAATATTAAACTGAATAAGTGTTTACATTATATTTAATTACAATTATTTTTACGTTTTAACATCATGTGATTTCACAAAGTTATAGCCAAATCAATAAATAATTTCATAATTGAACTCCATAATTTCTGCATCTTTCCTTTTTTAATACAGAATAAATAGAGAGTAATTCCCAAACCCACTTATTGTCGTTAGAAATGTCGTAAGTTTAACGATATCAGACTGCGTTTACATCGATTTTAAGCACACGAGATACATTACGATATTAATTTACCAGGAAAAATCATAGTGAATTGGGTGAGGGTAAGATATAGGGGTGAAGATTGACCTAAATATTATTTTATATACATTTTTATTACAAGGTGAATTATTAATAGGATTAATGGTATCAGAGTGATAATAATCGAATACTTTAGTTACTGTATGAACCAGTGCAAGAATTCTTATATGTAGGACTTACAAATATCGCTCACTCCTTTCAACAACGTCATATTTAAAAAAAGCTTGATTTTTCAAGAGATTGTTTTTAAAGTTTAAAAATATAATAAAATGTATTCAAAATAAATGTCAAGCCACTTATTGAACTTTTTACTGTGCAACAGATCTTTTAAGGTAAAACCTGAATGTTTTTTGTCCATTTGAAAAATATTTAGTGTTTTCAAAAAAATAATTAAACAATACCTTTTTTTTTAAATGCAAAAACAACACTTTCTGCCCTGTAGCAGGTAAATATTAAGCTAAATATTATATATGCCGCTTTTGCTTGGATATAGTGCATTTTCTGGGACATTCCGAAAACATGCACAACTGAAAATTGACGATTTTTGATATATGACGTTGCTGAAGGAAGGGAGTGAGCGATATAATAATTTAGTAAATATTTAAAATATATTGTTTTTGAATCTTGCGGCATACTGTTATTTTTCATATTTATTTGTCATTCTTTTTTTTAAACATTCTTGCCATTGCTTCATCACGACTCAAAAATTGTGATGATTTTGCACATTGCTTGCTTTTGGCATCTCATTACGAAAGCAATGTAAAATTCTTCACAATATTTCTACACATTTAACACTTGACGGACGTCTGCCAATTTGCACAAACGGACGTGTCGAGGCAAAGCGGTACTTAACAGTACTACGGCTTGAAGAGCGCGCCTTGAACTCCAGTCACCATAGTTTTATTTTGCAACATATCGAACAAGATGCCATAACTCTTCTACATAATAATCAGTGGTTAACTTGCATCACAGCTCCCATTTCATTACGCCAGTTCCGTCCAAACTCGAATAACAGCTTTGGACAACACTGTTAGAATCAATAATATCCATCTCTTTTAGTCGGGGCTCTAATTCGAGACGGAAGACTTGTAGAATCATCAACTACTTCCTCAGATGTCGCGAAGGTAGCCAGTCTCTCGTTCGCATACGTAGGTACCTAGTGCCAACAAGTATCTCTAAAATTAATATCGTCCAAATGTCATGTAGTGTCGCAGAAATGTACCCAGAGATGATGGTTTCAGTGTTCGCGCTCTCTATTAAAAACTGTTCGTATTCAATGTGGTACGAGTATAAAAGGATTGATACCTTAATGATACATTTGGTCAAAATTTACGACAGCTATTTTAATTTATTCAATATATTTTTAATAGCAGAACACAGTTACTTACTATATTTTTTTGTAATTTACTTTCCAGTGTACGAAATGTCGAAAAAATAAAAAATTTCGATGTAGGCATAAAATACACATACAAAACCTCTAGGTGTTTTATTACAATTGTAAAAAAACAGAGATGTAATGATAATTGACGTCATTTATAAATTTTCAATTTGAGTTTGTTTTTAGTGTTACTTTTAATTTATTTCAAAAATGATTTAACAGCACATCTTGTATTTCTCTGTTGAAACAATTTGCGATCTCGTGACATTTGTGGCTTACATTTGGGTTATCTACACTACGCATTATCTTTCCATAATAATTGACGTCCTGATTAATTTACATTAATATTTGCAGATATTATTATTATTTCAATCATTATTGTAACATATATAGATTTAATTAGTGAGTCGATATCTAGCTAAATCGCTTCATCACACAGAATAAGTAAATAATATTGAATCACATCATAATTCAGCTTTTAATATAAATTAGTTTTTTTTAATTACCTAACTTCCAAGTGACTCTGAAATCTAACTACGGCTTATGCAACACTGCTTATCATAACCCTACTTAGACTTCAACTTTTCATGTTTTATAGCCTATGCCTACTCGTGAGTGAATTTACTCTTTTTGTTAATACTTATAATTCTATGTAATTCATGAGTGAAAATTCTAGGCACAAAAACACTCGCTTATATATAAATTATTTTATAAAATTGTTCCTTTCATAGTGCGCTTAGTGCTAGAATGCCAGGATATCATAATACGTTAGGATAAAGAACCGAAAGGAATATTTCAACATCTGTCTGTCGTCTGACAGCAAGCGAAATAGGTTCAGTTTGCTAGTGAGGTGCCGAATGAAATGTGTACGTCTATGAATACTCGGATATTACTGGATAGTCTCGTGTGTCCGGATGCCGCGAGATCCCGTGGACCGTTACTTGCCGTGACCGTGGCTCGAGAGGAAGAAGCGGAGATGCTAGCTCGCTGGACGGGGAAATAATACAGGTTAGGTGAGTTTACAGGCGCTGGGTGCTCCGAGCTCCGAGCTCTGTACTCTGCGCTCTCCACGGACGAGTGACATTCTTCACGCATATGAAAGACTCAAAATCGGACACGTTTCAGCGAGGGCGACCTCACTGTACAATCTGTCAACACGTCGCTATCTAAACTTTAGATTAAAGAAACTAGAGTGACATTATAAACACGTTAGTTATTATTGGTGTGTTATTAATTAACATTATCAAAATGATTTTGAAGACTTTTGGGTGTTGCGTCCTGATATGTGCTCGATTTTTTTCTTTCCCAGCCTTCGTTAATTAGCAAACTTGATTTTCTTTAAACCCAGGTAACATTAGACGTACGTAATTGTTTTTTTTTTAAACATTGTTTTTATATTGAAAAAATAAGTTTTTCTTTGAAATAAATATATAATTTTGCAAAGGAAAGAGTTATCGAAAGGTTAAGGAGTCATAAAAAAAATTAGAAAAATATTTTTTCTTTATTTATTCTAAAAAAAACAAAAATATCCAATAAACATTCCTTAAAAAAATGGGGCAAAAAAACAATGAATTCTGTGTTTGAGAATATCCCCGTAAAAACCTAGAGTGGCATTATAAACACATTAGTTATTATTGATCAAAATGATTTTGAAGACTTTTCGGCGTTATGAGTCCTGATGTATACTAGTATACGCGAGTTTTTCTTTAATCTTTTTTTTTTACCTAAAAACTACCTAGCTAACTAACCATCACGCCACTTTTCCGCAGGGGTAGATCATATATCTAGGAGTTGTAAAATTTGAGTAGTGTGGTTATCAATCATGGGTAGAATGGTGAATGTTGCACTTGTGTAAAGTGATCACTTAACCAGCCTATGACAAGCAGTATCGTGCACAGATAATTAATTAGGGAAGGCAGTAGAGGTAGGTAGTAAGGTAAGCTGGTACTACTTAGTAAGGTACTAAGTAGTACCACGCGGGTATGTAAGGATAGACACTGTTTTTCCGCCTATATGGAATGCACGCCCCTGATGACAGGCCATAAGCCCTGTAAACACCCAGACTTCTATATTATTCTTCATCCATGTTGAGATGTCAAAAAAGGTGTTTATTTAACATTACACTAAAGCACAGTACTGGCCACCTTGCTTTCATGTATTTTAATTAACGATCAAAATAACACCTTCTCCATCTGATGTAGTCGCCCTGTGCATCGTTTAGTGCGTATAAAAAATTAAATATTGTCAAATAAGCTAAAACGTTGGGTCCCCAAATTCTTCTTATCATCCTCCATAATGAAACAAGGTGTTGGCAGTTAGCAGTTAGGAATGCCGCACGATAATGCATGATTCGGGCACGAATATGAGTTTATTTACCTTGGAACCGTCCGAACTACCACCGAACGCGACCAGAGCGGAACGAGAACTGTTATGAACTGTGTTGTAATAAATTAGCATATTAGATTAGAGTGAATCTTCGGATTAATACTATAAAATATGAGCGCTTTGTTGTAAAAACTGAATAAATTACTCTCAAAATAATGTACCAGTATGTATTTTAATTTTTTACGCCACGGCTGTTTTACATATTATACAATAACCAACCGTAATTCTCATTTCAAATTTGAAATTGGGCACAAAAGATGAAACTAGAGTTCATTCAAAAGGAAATCAACATCTTATGCTCACAGAACGCGCGAGTTTCCCGAATTTGATTTTAGAATTATAAAAACTGCACCCCACACACGTTGTATTTTTTTTAATACGAAATTTTCCGAATTCGGAATCCATTAACATAATAAAATGTTGTTTGTCAATAAGCAATTTTGCAAATTAAATTATTGATTTATGGGATTTTTATAACGGGGGCATTTAAGGGTATATTCTCAAATATACAATTCAGTACGCGACCGGCTGCGCGAGATTCACCTGTGTTGTCCACGGATTTTTAATTAAAATTACATATACATTATATATAATTTGATTTTTCTGAAAATACTTTTTTTATAATTTACTATAACTCCCTGCCTTTCAATAACTGTTTTCTTTTTAAACCCATATACATATTAATTTCGAAGAAAAACGAAGTTTTTTGTGTATATAAACGGCGTTTCAAGAAAAAAATCAAAACGTCAACGTCGTTACCTGGATTCAAAGAAAATTAAGTTGCGGGCTATCGATTATCCCGGCTAAGGAATTACAAAGAATTTAAAAATACATTTTATGTAGTATGTTAAATTCGACATTCCTTTCATGTGAATATCGCCAATTCCGAATTAGGAATCCGAAAATTCTGGATTTGCAAAATTGACTTTTGCAGCAAGGTTCAACCCTTTTGTTGCCGACCAACATGTGTGGGAAATATTTATTTAAAAAAACTTCGTGTACAGTTTTATGGACCTGCTACTAATACGAACGATCATGTGGATTACGTAATAGTAATAAGCTGCTTAGAAAATAACGATAACAATATTGGTAACCGATTCATTAAGCTTGAAACCTGTTTAGATTAGTTACGAGAATACTGATATCGACGGAATAGGATAAATTACAAATAATGTTACATTATATATTTTTTTACTAACTAACTAACTAACTAACTAACTAACTAACCATCACGCCGCTTCCCCGCAGGGGTAGGCAGAGAGAATCGAACGCCACACCACTCTGTCTTTGCAAACATTCTTTGCCTCTTCTACATTCATGCATCTCCTCATACATACCCGACGATTATTACGACTCCTGACCCGGCCGCTTTCAAGTATTTGACATACCTAATTGTGCCAAGTTTTCCACGGTCGTCCTCTGCTTCTTTTTCCAACTACATACATTCGCCTCATAAATTTGTTTTTATTTGTTCAAAAATTTTTTTACTGTTACTTTTATCATATATTATTATGAAATACGTAGTTATTCTCGCTCTCACGATAAAAGGCAAATTCAACATGTTAGGAATTATAGTGTTTATTAAAAAATATAAAATGGGCTCAGGTCCAAGACGTTAAAACGACTTCATATTAAATTATTTATGTTTTCATATTCAATTTAGAATTCGATATAGTATAAAAAAGGGAACATATATTAAAATATATCTATGTGTTGCTTTTTGAAAAACGTACAGACGACCGAGGAAAACTTGGCACAATCAGGTATGTCAAATACTTGAAAGCGGCCGGATCAGGAGTCGTAATAATCGTCGGGTATGTATGAGGAGATGCATGAATGTAGAAGAGGCAAATAATGTTTGCAAAGACAGAGTGGTGTGGCGTTCGATTCTCTCTGCCTACCCCTGCGGGGAAGCGGCGTGATGGTTAGTTAGTTAGTTACAGTTTAGGTACTATTTTTGTCTTATTTTTATTAAACTGTAAAGTTTTACATTTAAATAAATGTAATTTTATATCACCTGGGTATTGTTTATTTATATTATACCCTGTACTAGTACCTAAAGTTCTGGCTCATACTATTATTTCGGAAAACATAGTGTTTTTAAATATCAAAGGGTTTCCGTGAAGGGAAAAAAACACACACATATACACAAAAAAACATACATTAAAAATGTTAGTCTTAGAATTTCCTTTAGCGTTTTAACAACTTCTATTTTAAATTTTACAGCTCCGTTTATCACATCAAAAGCGTAAAAAATACAACAAGCGTAAAAAAGTTTAATGACTTTGTTTTTTTAGTGCAATAAAAATCAGTTTAGGCGTTGAAACTGGTCGAGTGTTCTTAACTATTTTGGAAATAGTTTCACAATAAACCATTTTTAAATACAAGTATTTTCTTGGATCTTTAACTTTGTTTCTTATATTTCTCATCTTCCTAACTTTTAGAAAAAAACAGTAAATAAAGTGTAGTGAAATAACAGCTTTAGGTTGGTGATTAGTTATTTAATGTCACTTTTTTTGTCCGCCTCCGTAGTGTAATGGTCAGCACGCTCGGCTACCGTTCTGGAGGTCCCGGGTTCGATTCCCAAGGGGGGTAAAATAAAAATAAGTGATTTTTTTACTGTAATATTTATTCAATATTACCCTGGACTAGTACCTGAAGCGGAAGGCTGATCACCTTTCCTTCATGTGTAAACGATCAAGATAACACTGCGTGTATATGACGCAGTGCCCTATGCACCATTGGGTGCGGATAAGGTTTTTTTTATTTATTTATTTTTTAAATAAAAAACTCACTCGAAAGTAACTTGAAATTAACCAGCCGTACAGCCATATCCGCCTCCGCAGTGTAATGGTCAGCACGCTCGGCTACCGTTTTGGAGGTCCCGGGCTCGATTCCTAGGGGGGGTCAATGATTATAAATGATTTTTTCACTTTAATATTTATTCAACAATACCCTGGACTGGTACCTGAAGCAAAGGGCTGATCACCTTTCCTTCATGTGTTAACGATCAAGATAACACTGCATTTATATAACGCAGTGCCCTATGCACCATCGGGTGTGGATAAGGATTCGAAGAAGAAGACAGTCATACACACAAGCATACTTATTTATGTACATATCGAAATCATCCTAAAATGTTAACGTTATTATTATTTTTATGCATTTTAGGTGTACGAGTAATAAATTAAATATTTATATTGGTTGTCGTCGGTCGATGCAGGCAGAACTTTTCCATAAAAATGCATCCTCAAACGAGTTTTAATAATTGAATTTGAAGAACAGGAAAGATGTGTCCTTCCTGTTCGACAGGTGCCCACTTGTGGCCTTTATTTATAGCCCCTTTTCTCATAAATTATGTACCAAAAGAAAAACACAGGCGTCAACAGACTAATTTGACCTGTCTGACTATTTAAAATTTACTTTTTCACTCATTTCTGCATCTACAAATATGAAACGCATTAAAAACAAAAGAATATGATTAATTTGCGATGAAAACAGAAGACATATGAATATAATACAATAGTGAAAATAAACTAATATGTGATTATGTATTATTATAATACACTACTTAAATTCACTCAATTTTAATTCGTTTTGTCTGAAAAATTATATTAAATCATGGTTTTCACCCCTGCCTTGTTTTATATATTGAATAATAATTTAATAAAACCCTTATCCGCACCTTAATGGTGCATAGGGCACTGTGTCATATAAACGCAGTGTTATCTTAATCGTTTATACATGAAGGAAAGGTGATCAGCCCTCCGCTTCAGGTACCAGTCCATGGTGATTTTGAATAAATATTGCAGTGAAAAAAACACTTACATTTATTTTACCCCCCTTGGGAATCGAACCCGGGACCTCCAGAACGGTAGCCGAGCGTGCTGACAATGGTCAGCACGCTCGGCTAATGCTAATGCTCGGCTAACACATCCACCTCCGTAGTGTAATGACACTACGGAGGTGGATGTGTTTTATATATAACATTATAATTTTGTCTAGCCAGTCTAATGATGTCGGTAACGACGAAATTCGATCTCTGCTCAAATAAAATATATGTGGAAAAAACTATACATGTAGATGTGATGTTATTATATAAAATGCAGTTCCACCAAGAAATGTCAGTACAAAACTTAAATATTATAGTGAAATTGTTTAATTGACACTTTTTCGTTTTTAAAATAGTATCATTTTAAAAACACTGTTGTATGGTATTATGAAAAATCATTTGGAACCAAGAAAGGGTTAAATACAAAATTCAGTTGGGAGTAAGCAGTAATGTGTGTGAATTTAATAAATAAATAAATATTTTAACTACTTGGTCTAAAATATTTTCTTGGAGATTGAACGGGCCAGTTTCGAGTAACAATGGCATTCCAATGCTATTATTACGATGATTGTATTGCCACGATATTGCGATTACTTTCATTTTTTGACATTCAAATAACTCAAAATACTGCATGCCGTCACCATCCGTCTGGTTACCGCTAATGGTATGTTGAGTGGAAGAAATATACTTAGATGTAATACACAATGGTACACTCTGAATGTGGAGTGCGAAGTGAATAACTAACAACTAAACATCCAATGGCTTTTTTATTGCCTGTCCTCCGTTAAAATATAGCTCTTAATGACTTCAGATGGATGTCGCATTTAATGTAAGCTGTAATTTTACATGGTTTGGTTTAATAACGAGGCTATGTAGTCACAAAACGCAAAGGTGATAATTTTGTGGTCTTAATTTGCAAATATCGCTGGTTAAATGCCAAAAGGCCACAACGCAAAAAAAACTCTTTGTTCCAGAAATGGTATCTAAATCGTCAACATTTTCATATTCGAAACTGACCCCTATGATTCTAGCGTTAGAAACATGCGTGTCTTTCGAATATGAAAATGTTGACGATTTTGATACCATTTTTAGAATAAAGACTATTTTTTTGCGTTGTGGCCCCTTGGCATGCAACCAGCGATATGTTGTGGAAATTAGCTAATAATTAACTTAAGAGTATTATTTGAAATTCGCATTCAACTTTTTCACTTTTATTCTTCTCTGAAATTATATTTGTCTTTCTCAGAGTCAAAACTCTCGGTTTAGGTGTTGGTTCATGCAAAACTCTCGTTTCCATCTTTTCCTTTTCACCTCCCGATAAGTTTCTAAAATACGTCTGAGTATTTGTGTTAATTTTTGACGCTGTTGGGGTAAAATTATTTATTAGTGTTTAGGTCTCAGTTCTAAAACAAAGTTTACTACTCGAGTCTAATGATTGAGAATGCCACGAGTAAATTGAATGCACTTAGTTACTTGGTGACTGCTGCATGCTTTCAGTAATTCATTATTTATAGGCCATACCATTAGCCTGAGCTAAAAATGTTTTGTAATTCAACGAGCTTACTGATCTATATTTGAACTTGTTATGAGATGTAGATGATTGTGAGTCTATGAATCTACAAAATATCATAGAGAAACGAACGGTATGCATATATTAAAGGCTGCCTTTAGTAAAATATTTAAAATGTCATTAATTGATTCGGTAGACACTTTGTAGTAAAATCAATCCATTTTTAATTTAAGTTTTACTCGGTAAATAGCATTTTTTTAAATCTATTGTGACACGTGTTTCGATACATTACGGTATTTTAAAATGATGCGGAATCCATCTTAACACGTGTCACAATAGATTTTAAGAAATAGTAGTATTTTCAAAGTAAAACTTAAATTAAAATACAGAATTTTCAGAGGCATATTTTGAGTCTTTGTAGTATATTTATTGTGTTTGCAATTGTTTCACCTTCCGCGGGCATTTTCAAATGAACATTTCATTAAATACTTCTTGTGGTAGTTGGGGATAAATGGTAAGAAGGAGTAGACGTATTGCGTTCCGACTTTTTATCTTTTTTCTCGTCTAAAGTGGCTTCGACGTGATTTCCTTTATAGCCACATATCACTTTTATTGCTTTTAGTTGGATGGATGCCAATTGTGTGTGGGACCGTTTATATTATGATTGAAAAGCGATACGATAGTGCTTCATGGTGGCCTATACGAACAACAATTATAAAATGTAAAGTTGACTTGAAAAATTCTAAATATTATACTATACTGTGACATGGCGCTCACTCCTTTCAACAACGTCATATTTCAAAAATCGTCAATTTTCAGTGCATGTTTTCGGAATGCCCAGAAAATGAATTATATCCCAGCAAAAGCGGCATATTTTAAACTTCATATTTGTACGCTACAGGGCAGAAAGTGAACTTTTTGCATTTCGAAGAAAAAGTTTTGTTTAATTATTTTTTTTTAAATATACTATTTTTTTTTTCAAATGGAGAAAAAAAAAAATTCATGTTTTACCTAAAAACATCCGTTGCACAGTAAAAAGTTCATTAAGTGGCTTGATATCTATTTTTAAAACATTTTACTTTATTATTAAATATTTTTTTTGATATATGACGTTGTTGAAAGGAGTGTGCGATGTGTTTCGATACATTCAACATCATTATCAAACACCGTATTCGAAATTTAATCTAAATTGAGAAATATGCCATTGGGTTGTTAAAGCATGAGAGATGGTGGGAGTAATTTAATTTTTTTTATCATTGTGTACATGGACAATAGTTTGAAAATAGATTATTTCATTATTTATATTTTTTTATGGATTTCCAATGTTAAAAAATGTTAAGGTTTAATACATGGTCATTATCATTATTTAAGATTATTATCGATTGGTGTTTCGCGGAACTCTGTTTTTATTTATTCATATTATAATTTCTCAAGCATAATTCGTGTTCCCTGATTCATATCAATATCATTCTTAAGTTATACCAATGTAAGAACTTCCACAATCAAAGTGTTTTTATGGATACAACTGTTCTCTATAACATATATATTATTGTATTCTATTTAACTTTTTTTGAAATAAAAAGGATGGATAATATATGTATACGTATAACCCGTATCGGTGTATTGGAACGTTTATTAGTCGAATATATCAGTGTTTATAAGTCGAATCTTATACTACAATAACTAAGCCAATATATCGAGTTAACACAAATTTTGGACAGTTACCTTAATATAATTCTAACCTATCTGTATCTATACATTGTGTATAATCTAATCAAGGGAAGTGACTTTTAATGGCCGTAATGTTTTTGTGTAACTTTCAAAAGTAACACGAATTGAACTGACCTATTAACATTCTAATATTCTGGATGAAAAAATATTGACAAAAAGCGTCCAACTTTAAATAGAATATCTCCATTCAGTCGAGTCTTTTTACAAACAAGACCCTTTTTATGTTGTATTTTGTCCAATAATAATACCATAACATTGACAATTTTTTTTTAAACCTCCACTCGTTATTAACACATTCATACTCGCATTCTGGATTCACGTTTAACGACTGATCTAAACACATCCACGAACGCCATTTTATAGTAATTTTGATTATTTTACATTCAAAAGGTGCCCTATGCAACTTTTTGGTGTTAAGGGGGCAAAGAAGAAGAAGAATAAAATAATATGACTTTCAGGTAAGTTAAATTCGATATTGCGCTACAAGGTATTATAAAACGTAAAAATCACAAGTTTCATTTTGTTTTAAGGTGTTCAGAAACATTTGAACATTTGTAAAAACCGTTGAGGAATGTTAAACGCACTATAATCGCACCCTTTTAAATAGGGTTCACTCTGAATGGCGGCTGAAGCCCGAAGTCTAATACGGAGGGGCAGATGACAACAAACTTAAATAAGGGGCTGATTTTAACCACTCTACCTTTACAACACGATATATTACCCAGGTAAGGTACTTAACGAGAGTAAATACTAAATATTATAGATGTATAGATGCTGAGGCATCTCTAAAACCACGACATACTCGTAAAATTGCGTTTTTGATTGCGGAAAATCTGTGTTGAAAAGTCGAATGGTGAGCATATTGTCCTCTCAGGATCTTTAAAAACTATGCTTCTCTCCATTGTATGTATGTCCCTACTATAATCAACTTCACACACACACACACACACACACATTCATTCATTTGCTAGATCTGCACTTAATATTTTGTACTAACCTTTATGTTTCTGTGGTTAACTATAATTGGCTTGTTTAATGTATATCTTTTAATTGTTTTGTTTTACATATGTTGCTTTTGTAAAACCCAAATAATAAAATAATATTTAAAAAAAACGTTTAGTACGTTGAAGACCAAGAGTAATGAATGGCCTCTAAGATAATATGCGATGTGTTGCTTGATGTAACGAAAGTTGAGAGAGATAGGATTATGTCAGGAGTCAGGACCAGAATTTGATCAGATCGTAAGTATTCGAAGTCGCAGATTATTGACGTCTAAAAGGGCGGACGTGTTAGGTGTTCTATCCTCTTTACCCACCCCTGCAGTGAATCGCCATGATATTTATTAGTATTTCTAGTAGCAGTTAAAAATGTATGACTGTATTAATGATGATTGTTATAAATGTTAATAAATTTACATAAATTAAATAGTAGACCATTTGATTCTAAAAAACCGTTAGTTAAAAACAATGGATCGCAGCATATGATAAAAAAATTAAAAAGAGTAAAGTTCACATAAATTATAAATTTTAATTTAATCATTTTAAATTTAACTTTAACTTATTAAACAACATTAAATAATAAAATCTATTGTAATACGTTCAATTTAGGCTAAATTTCACATGAAGTGTTTGATAATCATGTTGAATGCATCGAAACACATGATACAATAGATTTTAATGAATAATGGTATTTACCAAGTAATAGCCACAAAGTGACTGCAGAATATTAATTCATGATTTTTTTTAGAAAAAGAGAAATATTTGTTTTTTTTATTATTAACACAAAAAGTTTAATTTCATACTATTTCTTTGAGCCTAAACGGCTCATTATTAGAAATAGGTATCGAATTGCGGTAGAGTGGGTTCGAACTGAGAAACTCTTACTTAAGAGTCCGCGACACTAACCACGGGACCACAACCCGACATAATCAAACTAAATATTTTAATTAAAATATCAATCCTTTTTTACTCGCACCACACCTGACTTCAAGCGGTCTGGATTTTCAATTTTCGATAAGTAAAATGTGGTAGAACAATAGCGTGCAATAAAGGGAACATTAAAACCCTTTACCCTGTAGTCACATTTTTGAGTACAGCTTAGAGCACCACTTGACCTTTGTGGAACAATAATATTTTGGATGAATATTGCAGTATTATATCAGCTTAAATAAAACCACATGTTTTCTGTTAACCTAACATCAATTTAATTTATAAAAGTAGTTCGTTAACAATTGTAATATCGAGATTCGACACACAGAAAGGCATTTGAACCGTTCTTTAGACTGATTTGTCTAATTTAAATACCTTTTGAATACGAATACTGATCATAATGGAGATACGAAGTATTTCGTCTACGATTCACCACGGAAACGATTCCGTACAATTACTTAAGTCAAATTACTCGCCCAATAAAATACCAATCAATTTGGTTTTTAGTCATTAGTTACTCGGAACCTGAATTTGTTTTTGTTGAACTTGCAACGGACTTTTTAGCCTTGAGATGTTTCCAATGGTGTTTTGTACTCGTCACATACACGAATCCGCATGCCTCCAAAGCCAGGCGAATTCGTAACGGAAAAAATCGTTGATGTACTATTTTAGTTTTAACATCACAGTAAACTACTTACAAGAAATATTAAACTTTTTCTTTTGCAGAAGTATCCTATTTTATTGAAAAATTAAGAAATTATTTGGGTTATAATCTGGTATCTATTTTGAAATATCCAATGGCATGCAAATTTATATTTTTCTCAAATTGCAAGAAATACAGGATTACTTAAATCTATGTTATACATACAAAATACCAAATATATATATATATATATATATATATATATATATATATATATATATATATATATATATATATATTTATATATATATACATATATATATATATATATATATATATATATATATATATATATATATATATATATATATATATTATATTTGGTATTTTGTAAATTGATTGTGAGTAATTTTAATACTGGAGTCGGCATTAATTTTATATCAGTTGATATATTTTATATATTTAATTTAATAAGTTAAAATACATAAATATTTAAAAGTTATTTCATTAATTGATTCGGCAGTTACTTTGTGGTATCATCTATCCATTTTTAATTGAAGTTTTACTTGGTATAAATAAATAAACATAAGAAACAGCTCCTACTCGTTCTTCATCTTAAAATTTAGCCTTAGTTCCACATACGGTGTTTGAAAATGATGCGGAATGCATTAGAACACATGTCACGATAGATTTCAAGAAATAGTGGTATTTACCAAGTAAAACATAAATTCAAAATAAATCAAGTTATGGAGAGTAAATTTCGTTTAACGGAATGATCAAAGAAAATACTATAATTTTATCATAAACTTAAGTTGGATAAGAAATTACTATGTCTGACGTGGTTTATTACAGTATGTACTTATTTATATATTATATTGTGGTGATTTAAATATTATAGTTATCGTAAATTTATTTGAAGTAAGGAGTATAAGAAAACATAAATTTTTCACGATTTACAACAAAAAAAAACAAATCTACATGATGTTCATTTATTTGTTTCGTTATTTTTTTGGAAAAGTAAGTATGCTAAACACTACCTACTAATTACGTAGGTGGTATTCAAAATTATTGCCTAAAAAGAAATATAAAATGCGTAAAACGTGAAATAAATAACGTAAAGTTATAGGTGAGTAGGCGATTAAGATTTTAATTTGTTAATTAACTGCGCAATAATTCTGAGGATGACATTTACTGATATTAAGTTTAAAGAAAATTATTGAATTGACGGGGCTATTGAAAATTAAGTATGTTCACTTACGAGTACGTACTAGTAAATTAAGAACAAGTTAGATAGAGGCTCGCGTTGGCCAATCATAATGTGCGGTTGTTTTAGAGACCACGAGGTCCTTGATAGGGAATCGGGAAAATAATTATTTTAACTCAAAATGACGTCGCAATTTTTTTTGCTTTTAGAATTTTTAAATCTAGAGAGTTTAATCCTTTACACAATATATAATTAAACCCCTCTCTTTTTGGAGATTGCGCTGAATATTTTTTTATTTAAAAAAATACATATATAAATTTACCAAAAAAAAACGTGATTTGAACCATATTTGCTTTTCAATATTAACTAACTACCTAACCATCACGCCGCTTCCCCGTAAGGGTAGGCAGAGAGAATCGAACGCCACACCACTCTGTCTTTGCAAACATTCTTCGCCTCTTCTACATTCATGCATCTCCTCATGCATACCCGACGATTATTACGACTCCTAACCCGGCCGCTTTTAAGTATTTGATATACCTGATTGTGCCAAGTTTTCCTCGGTCTTCCTCTGCTTCTTTTTCCAACTACATTCGCCTCATAAATTTGTTTAACCGTTCTTTCCTCACTCATACGTTCCACATGTCCAAACCATCTGAACACACCTTTCTTAATTTTATCGATAATGCTTATCTCAGCCTTGCATTCTTTCCTTATTTCATCATTCAAACATCTATCAAACACCGTTTTGCCATACATTCGTCTGAGAGATCGCATTTCGACTGCATTCAGTCCGCTTTCATCCTTCTTTTGCCAACTCCATGCTTCGCTTCCATACATAAGTAGTAAATGTTTAAAAAAAACTGGTATTGCCATTCATCTATCGTTAGCATAACGCTTTCAATAGTTTATTATATTTAGTTAATTGAGCACTTAAAATAAAATTCTTTAATTTTTCTACATACCTGTGTGATATCAAAACGAGATATATTTTGTATTATTTTTTCCTAATCAGTACCTATTGTAAAATTTCCTAGTTTGTTTGAGTCGCATTCCAAGTTGCTCTGACTTCTTACAACTTTTGCACGATAAGTTCGGATGGCAGTCATTATTGACCATGTTTATTGACACGGGTAATTAGGGGATAGTCATAATTCATGAACAGTTATCAGAATTCGTGTAGGAAGTAGGTATAGAAAGTAATTTGCTTCTTGGAACGTAGTAATAATTTACCATAGGTATGCGAGGTAACTCAGAACGCGGGTAACATGTTATAAAATGTAATATGTAAGTATTGCAAGAACCCCGTTATTCGTACAAAATTCGATTCAGGAGGCTGTCAGAACTGTAGGTAGTGCGAAAACCTAATTAAACTTTTCATTGATAAACAATGCATTCCAACTCCCAGATGAATGTTTACTCAAATCTTATGGAATGAATAAATCTTAATACTCACAATAAT
Source organism: Brachycentrus maculatus (assembly GCF_059751285.1). Lineage (NCBI taxonomy): Eukaryota > Metazoa > Arthropoda > Insecta > Trichoptera > Brachycentridae > Brachycentrus > Brachycentrus maculatus. The sequence continues at coordinate 1,070,304 of NW_028280859.1, forward strand.
ACATAAAAAACATTTTCTGTCTTTGACAAAAAATACAAAAATGTGCTCTTTTGTCTACTGCAAACATGTCATTTTTTACTGTTCCCAAAGCTTTTTTGCCTAGAATTTTCACTCATGAATTACATGAAATTCTAGTAATTTGAAACATAAATAGTAAATCTACTCACAAGTAGCTAAAGACTATACAACTTATAATGTTGAAGCCCTAGTAGGGCCATGATAAGCGGTGTTGCATAAGCCGTAGATAGATGTCAGTCACTTGAACGTTAGGTAATTCAAAAAAGACTTCGATTTTTATTATCGTAATATTGTTTTTACACATATAGAAGCAAACGAATGGCGAATTTCCACCGTACACTGATTACAATTAGCTGTTGGTTTGATTCATCGTATCCTAGGAATTTTTCCGCGCTTTTTAAAGATTGAGACATTCAAGGAATGTTACTAGTCGATAAAGAATTTATTAAGAGAGTTCAGTTGTAAAAAACAGGGTCCCGGCGACCACTCCCCTCGACATCTCGGCCGAGGAATGTTGACCTTAATATCGAAACAAAAAATGCGAATTCCAAGGCTTTGTTATCGGCCAACTTGAATACTATAATATTCAATAATAACATAATTATGTATAATTCAAACTAAAGTCATTGGACTCATTATTTAAATATTTTTCAGATGATATATTGATTTCTTAGAATGTTAGTAGGTTTTTATTGGTTTATTAAAACTCCACGTGTTTTCACTCCAACTGTTTCGAAATAACCTTTTTATTTGTATGTGTTTACCGCTACTGCTACTACCATCACCCCGTTTCTTGCAGGGGTAGGCAGAGAGGATGGAACTACTAAATAGAACTCAATACTAATAAAATTTAGTAATACCTTATTCCCCGTCATTAAAATCAAAATCCTAATTATTTTTTTTAATGTTATACATAAAAAATAATACATTTATATTTAAATTTAAAAACTAAACAAATTTAATTATTATTGTTTTATAATAAATATAAGAATGAAACGAAATTCCATTAGTTATCAATGTTAAATAATAAAAAACACGCATAAATAAATAAATAATTGCTAATAACAAATAAAATAGGTATGTCAAATCATCAGATATAACAGTGGGTAGACCTGAATCGATTTTATGTGGAAGTTATCATTTTAAAACGTTAACTTCTTCAATATTCATTTTCTTTCCGATAGCATTAACTTTCTGAAAATACCGATCCTGAAAATAAAAAATAAAAGTTCAAAAGTTATAAACTTGTTAACTTTTCACTGTGGTTTCAGCCCGGACACTCTAAAAGTCAAAGACGTTTCGTCCGAAATTAAAATTTTCACTTAAGCATTTAAAAAAAAAAACTTTCAACAAAGGAATTTAAACCTGTTGCAAGGCTCTAATTAATACTGTCACCAAAAATTAGTCGGCTTCTCGCATCAAACAGAAGAATTTCCCGCTCAATCATTATATAAAGAGATAAGAAATTTATTGGACCGGATTCCAAATATTCTCATCCGCTCCGCCCTTTAAAAGGGGTATTTTTGAACTTCACATTTAACGGAAAAGAGCATTTATAACTAAAATGCTGCTTTGTGTTTGCGTAGGAACTGTGTACCACTATCACGTAAAAAAAATCGTACAAAGAATGATTTTGTATAATAATGGTGCACAACAATAGATTTCGATCATTTCATTCATATTCCATGTAGTTCCTAAATATTGAACTAGTAATTGTATAATTACTAAGTACAATGTATTATGTGAGTGAGCTAATATTAGTATTCTAAGGTCCAACCTATGCATTGTATAGAACAATTCTTTTGTTTTCTGATCGATATTGAATATTGATATCAAATGAGGTTTAATAACACGTTATCGTTGAAAGAAAAGAAACGCCTCTATTGCGTTATATCAACTTTTCAAAAATTTAACTAACAAACTTAGAGATTAGCATATTTTTTTAACAAAATAAAAATCAGAGACTTTAAAAATAAACTGAAAACCTGCCGACTAATTAAAACTAGTTGGATATTTAGCTTTTTCAGTTAATCGACTTTCCATTAAATAATTAACTTATCTATACAGCAGGTTTTACCACTCTCTGTCCATAGATTTTTTTTACATTTTTATACGACACTATGGCTGCCTTCTCTTTTAACTGCTCCACACAGCTCTCTGGTCTTTCTTTTCTCTCCTTTTTTGCCTTCTTATATTATTTTCTCTTATATTATTGTTGTGATGAAGTCGTCGTGCCGCAGAATATTTACAATATCTTCCCAATATCTGTTTTGTATTGTTTCGAATCAAAGTTTTTTTTTTCATCTTTTATTTTCAAACCCTTTCCGCTTGTCATTCTTTCCATTCAGCTATTTTTTCCATTCTTGTCCAACTCCTCAAATCAAAAATTTCTAATCTTTCTCTATTCCTCCTAGACACCGTCCAGATTTTGTTACCATAGAGTGCTATACTTTAGATATTTCTTCTCGACTTTATTGTCATTCGAAAAGTGAAAAGTGACATTTTCTTATGAAGTGCCTGATAAGCCATACATGTTCTAGCATTAACTGGCATTTTGGAGTCCTCCTTGATACAGTTTCTTGTTCCAAGGGCATATTTATATTTTTGTGGACATTGGACAGAAATTTGTTCACGACAATATTTCGGCTTCTTAAAATGAATATTGTGGCTATATTCTTTAAGTATATTATGTCCATTACATTTATAGTTGCTTTTCAAGTTGTATCGATTTATTCTTCTCTTCTGTACGTGTCATGTCAGATACCCCTGACGTCAACTATCACTTGAGAGTAATTGTCATTGTCTTGGGCAGCTCTAAACAGCGTCTCAACGGTCCTGATCCACGTCAAATTTCGTATATTCCGGAGCCAGGAGATCTCTCTTCTGCCCACACCTCGTCGACCCTCTTTTAGCCTTTTATGATTAGGTGCAATAGTTCGCACTTCTCACCTCTTAGCACATGCCCCAGTTAGGACACCTTCTGAACCTTGATATCAGTCGATTCATTAACCGATATCAATTTATTCATTAACCGGTTACCGATTCATTAACTGTTAAAAATAATTTAGGTACAGGATTAATTTGGTATTCTTTCCTTTGTGTGAAACTTAGAGTTTTTTGTTGTTGGAATTTATAGTCGACTGAAGTGTTAGTGGTTACAATTGAATAAGCGCAACGTATTCATATTATTATCAAGGCGTGAAGTCATATAATTGAATTAATATAACGGTAAGCGGTGATTTATTCTAAGCTCTTTGACCAGAAGCCTTACATTAAACAATGTTTTAAGCATCGTGGTTACTCGACACTACACACTCATATAATGAATGCCCTTATACATAACTAGATAGGTACCTACTTATGAAGTTAATAAATGGCGGTATCCATTTATTAATGTAATAAGTACATATCCATAAAAAGTCTCTATAAAAAAGCTATTAACCAAATCTCTATCCCCGGAATCTTATCCTTTTTTTATGCATGGAATTATCGTTCTTTCCCCAGCTGCTTAAAATCGGTATAAACGTAATCCGATGCGGTCCGAAATTTCCAACAACACCGTAAAAACTCTGTAATTTCTGCACTTTCTTCATACTTTCATCATTCAAGAAACGTTAGTTTTATAGTTCTCTTTTGTTAAATTTAATTACATTTTTTCTATTCGTGGTCAACATTAGATAAAAAATAACGCATTTATCGCTTTCTGTAGCATCCATGATTTTTTTTATCTTCCTCTAGATGTCTTTCGACGAAGATCCATGGCAATCGCCTAGTTGACAATATGTTCAGGTTCTCTACATCCTATCTGCCCATACCATCTCAACTGTCTTTCCTCTACCTTACTATCGATGTCAGTTACGCCCAGGCTTCCACGAATGCGTGAACTCTTTATGATGTCTCTAAGGGACACTCCAGCTGACTATCTGAGCATTCGCATTTCAGCAGTTTCTAGTTGCCTAGAGTAGGTGTTATACATCGTCCAGCATTCTTATGATTTACAAGAAATATGAAAAAGTCTTATTTCGTCACAAATGTAATTTTTCCCTTCCTTATATTGTAAATATTTTTTATATTTGCTGGTGGAGATTCATTGACTTCGCCTGTAGTACTTCTAGTCCTTCAGTACTCAAGGTAATATGCATAATATGTACAAGTAATATGCGCAGAAATGTGCTCCCCTGACCGGTGAGTGTCAGGTAATCTCCACATAATCTCCAATCAAGGTGGTTTTGAATCAAGTACGAAGCACTGCTCCGGTGGGTTGGTTGTGTGGGATTATGTGTGTTCAGTAATACTTTACGGATATATTGAATGCCTAGGAATTCAAATCCAATTAAGTAACGTTTTGTGTTTTTACAAAGATATAAAATAATTATTTTCCCCGAGCTTTAATGCGCTTAATAAACTTAGTGTCTATCAATGTGGGCGCCTTTTGTTCGTTCTTTTATGAACATTTTCTATGAAATCCGCCTGGTGATATCAAAATGTATTACAAACATGCGTATATTTCTATTTCTACACGGTTTAGGAGAAAAAACGCAAATATTTTTATCTGACGAGGTCAAATTGCGTTGTTTTCATAGAAAACAATCCAATTTGATACAAATCCGTTTATATTTAGTTGGATATAGATTCCTATTAATTCATTTATCTTACAATGCTTATTTAAGTCTATCATTATATTATAATCAGGTTTATCGACGAGAGTAGTTCAAAACTGTACAATCCTTAGTTTTCTCGAGATGTTTACGTCTAACCGGTGAAAAATATTGATTTATTTCTTTTCGGTATCATAACTTTTTGTCAAAACTGATCAACAACCGGTTTTAAAATGCCAAAATCGTTAAAAATAAAACTCTCAGGGAGGGATAGTCGATAGCCCGTAACATAATTTTCTTGAAACCCAGGTAACATTTAAAATAATTTATTTTTTGCTTTATGTATAAACACGGTGTACCGTGTTTGTATTGAAAAAGAAGTTTTTCTTTGAAATAAATATATGGTTTTGAAAAAAAAAGATTTATTGAAAGATAAGTGGTTAAAAAATTATATTTTTTTCTAAATATATAGCAATATATATTCTTATATAGCAATATGCACATATTATTTTTAAAATTGGTGCGCGGTCAGACGCGTGGCTCCTCGCGCAACCGGACGCGTACTGAATTCTATATTTGAGTGTACACCCTTAATGCAAAGTTAAAGTCGTGAATTTCGAATAGAATTCCAGACCAGGAACAATAAGACTGTATCTTCATCCTGCCTTGCATGCTATTAAACATATTAAACACGTATTTTTAAAAGGACGTGGGAGATTCTTTCTGTCTAGTCATGTGCGTTTTACACGAATTAGGTAGCACAAGATCTAAACAATATAAATCCGGCACATTAATATAATATATATGTATATATGTATATATAGTATACAACACTTGCCACATTGTTGCTCCTTCGTGTAGATAAACGGTATCAATTAGTGCCATCTGCATTTACAGAAACATGCAAATCTGTATTTGTGCACATAATTACAAACGGCCAAGATTGAGGAAAACGTACAATTCAAATTGTAGATAAGTATGTACATATATGATAAAAAAAATAGACAGTGCAATTATGTTTATCATAAACGTTTGAAATATATATTTTTAAAAAAAAATTTTAAACGCCAAATGTCACCTGAATCCTTGTGGTACTTAGGCTATGATATTATACTCAGTTCTTGTATTAATGCTAAAAATAAAAGTGATCACGATAAGAATTTTAGATAATTTATTATATGTATAATCCGCAATTCAAGTATTTCAAATACTTGAAAGTGATCAGGTCAAGAGTTGGTGAATGTATGAGGAGATGTATGAATGTGGAAGGGGCGAAGATTGTGTACAAAGACAGATTGGCGTGGCGTTCTATCATCTCTGCCTATCCCTGCGGGGAAGCGGTGTGACTGTTATTTTGTTAGTTTTTTTAATCAGCAATTTTAGTAACCACGTGAAAATCAAGAAAATATAGATAGCAAGATAACGCTGCATAAATCTAATGAATACTGTACAAATAACTAGATCCAGATTACATTAAGATAATAATAAATTTGAATATTCACGTTTATGTTTTGCATTTAGGTAAAAAACCGGTCTTCAAAGATCGGCCACTGATCGGTGTCGACATCAAGAATTCTAAAAACGTCGAGGATTTGTCGCCAACAGAAAAACTTTTCCCATTGTCGTCTTTAAAAATGACATTTATGACTTTGTTTATTAGTTCACTCGAGGCGGGAACTAAACGCTACCTTTGAAATTCGTGACAGTAAGTAGCCGAAGTTTGAGATTACTGTGACTCGGAAATAACGTACTAATATGTGGGCATGAGGAGTTTTTAAAGCTAGTTTTTGTCACGTAGAATTTTAACCGTATTCAGCCTCCGTAGGGCAGGGGCTAACTCGCATTAATTTATCCATTCAAATTAATTACCCACTGAGTGGGTAAAGTTACATTTTTCAGTAAAATAATAACAAAAGTGCTTTTTTTCATTGTGATGCATTAGTTTACCAAAGAATATGAAATATGAACTTAATTAATCATTATTTAATAATTGTTGATATTCTACAATTCACTACGGTTAAATCGCTCACTCCTTTGAAGAACGTCATAAATCAAAAATCGCAAATTTTCAGTTGTGTATGTTTTCTGAATGCCCAGAAAATGTACTATATCCCAGCAAAAGCAGCATATTTTTAACTTAATATTTACCCGCTACAGGGCAAGAAAAAATTGTTTTTGCATTTCGAAGAAAAGGTATTGTTTAATTATTTTTTTAAATAGACTTAATATTTTTGAAATGGAGAAAAAACATTCAGGTTTTACCTAAAAATATCAATTGCACAGTGAAAAGTTCAATAAGCGGCTTAATATTTATTTAGAATACATTTCATTATATTTTATAACTTTGAAAACGTTCTCCTGAAAAATCAAGTTTTTTGATTTATGACGTTCTTGAAAGGAGTGAGCGAAATGTGTGGAAAATTTTCCTTGCCCAGAAGATATAGGCTTGTCTACCATGCTGGGTTCATTTATAAGTAAAATATTCTTTATAAAATAAAGAAAAATGTTTTTTAATGCAATATGTCACTCGTTTTTGATCTATCATTGGGCTAGAATTTTTTGCATTTTTTATCATAGATAGATCGCATATTTGCCATTTTCAAACGATATTTTTCCTATAATATTGGTCAAAAGATCAGTCAAAAAGATGTTCTTTGAACAAACGAAACCACAAGGAAAATGCAAAATTATTTTAAATAGAGTTATTTTTTATTTCTAATTTTTGTTATAAATTTCATCAAACGTAGCAAATCTGGTTGCGTTTATTTAGCTTATAAGCGCATGGGTTACATAGCCATGATAATTTACTAAAAAAATATGATTATTTACTGGGAAAATTTAAAATTATTTTTATGATTAAAGCGCTCATATTTTATGAAAATGGCAGTATACCATGTAAATTATCCAAAATTACTAATGTTATAATTGCAAGTAGACGAGGATAGGATACAAAACAAAAAGGAGGACGATCAGCCTAATTTGTATTTTGTGGACTTTTTATAAGGTCGAGTTTGTTTGTTTGCGGAATGCGTTTGTTTTCATATATTTGCTTATAAAAAAAGTACGGTAATACCCAATTATTATTGATGATGTCAATATGAAAGAACTTGCAGGGACATGAATCTCAGATGCAAACCAGTTTTGAAATGAAAATAAAATGAAAAACCCTCGGAATGCGTAAAGGTAGAGGAAGGATGGAAGAAGACCCGTGGGACGATCTGCAGTGCGGTGTGCAGCGTGCGGTGGTAGGACTCGAAATTCGTGACTAATGGTTGCTATGTATGCGCATTTTACTTAACCATATTCATAATATTTATTTAGGATGTCATATATTTGTATACGTTAATTTATTGACATCATACATATTACAACATCTTGAATGAACTTGCAGTAAATGTAAACTATTTTCTAATAAGTTTATAGACATCAATTAAGAAGAAAAATGTCAGTTTAAAGCTGTCGAAAATGCAATTAGACTATACATAAAATTCTATAATATAAATTGTATCAAATAATAGTTAAATTGTACAAAATCGTAAGTTTAAAAAAGAACTTAACTTAAAAATTTTCACAACATTTTGAATGTTTCCAAATAATTGTTCACAAATACTTATGGGTTTTCTCCAATTAGGAGTTATTTTTACATTTTGACATCTCAATATAGATGAAGAAGAATATAGAAGTCTGGGTATTTACAGGGCTTATGATTTGACCTGTCATAGGCTGATTAAGTGATCACTTTACACACGTGCAACATCAACCAGAGCTTCTTCACTTACGCTATTTGCATCTCATTAAATATATTCCAATCCTAGGTTCAAGAATCTGGAGCGTAGAATTTTCATCTTGGCTTCATAAAAAATAATTTTCAATTTAACTCCACGTCGATCTGATGCGGTGTCCTATGCAACATTTGTTTGCGAATAGCAATAAAAAATTAAGTAAAGAAAATATTATAAGTAGGCGATGTATTGCATTTATTTAATAGAATTTTGCAGATTGCAACATTAAAATACTCACGCAATACTAACCCAAAGTCATCAACACCCTTCCTGTGACATTTTCCCACACTCTACTCTGTGATTCTTACCTGTTTCACATACTACCTGATAGAATTCCTTGCTAAATACCACAACCACTATAATTCTAAAGAAAAACACAATGAATTTCGTAGGTACGAGACACGACACCCGAAACTGCTACAAAAAATGTGCTCTCATTGTTGATTTCGTTTTCTTTATGGAATTTTACGGTCTACAAACAAACGAGTCTATGGAATTTTAGCGAGATCATTCATTTAAGTTAGCGTAGAAAATGTTTTTAAATAAATTTCTTAATTCAGTCATTATTAGTTTCCATTTTATGACTTCCCCACTTTTTTATTATTACCATTGACCTTTTTTTTTTGGCAAAGCACCAACATTAAGCGATGAGCGTACTACATTTCATTCCAATTTACGAGACGGTTGTGGTCCTGTAGTTAGTGTCGCGGACTCTTGAGTCAGAGTTTCTGGGTTCGAACCCGCTCTACCACAATTTGATACCTATTTTTAATAATGAGCCGCTTAGGCTAACAGAAATAGCATGAAATGAAATTAATAGTTACACAAATATTTCTATATTTAAAAAAAATCAAAAAATTACTATTCACCCATCAAATTGATTTAATAACATTACATCATTTTTAATTTGAGCTTTACTTTGTAAATAACTCTATTTATAATTTTTATTTATAAATAGTGTTATTTACAAGTAATAAAATAATGTAAAACTTATATTAAAAATGGATAGATATTACCACAAACTGACTGCCTAACAAACATGCGAACATCAATTACAAATTGTAATGAAAATATTATATCGCATAGACCAAATTAACATATACTATTTTTTGTTACGTATATTGTTTGTTTTAAATGTTCTTCTCGGTATCTGAATCCCAGAACAAAAATAATTAATTTATTTCCATGATAATTATTTGTAAATTTGCGAGACGTCGGGAATTTTATCCATGATTTTAAATATCGCGATACAGGTTACTTTAGATGCCTACTGCGTCGAAATGATAAACGTCATCTCATTATTAATATTTTTAATATTGAAAGCAGTTACTTTGTGGTTAGTCATTTTTACTTTTTGTTTTTTTTTTAATAAAACGTTAGTAATATAATCTCTATTACTAACTTATCGAGATTTTTGTCTGCTGGTTTTGAGACGTACCCGTCTCTTCGTCAGGACAATCACTACAACAGCATGCAAACGATACTACACATCACTTCCACTATTATGGCACTGTTAACGTTATCTCGATCATGGCACAAATACGATTTAGATACCATTCTAAGGTCACGAATACAAATTGACTAGCCGGGAATCGAGCCATGTATCAGCACAACGTTTTAAGTACTACAAAAGCGAACATTTATATCAAACTAGATATTCAATTACCATATTAATCAGGAGCTTGCTTATAGATGACCGTTAATATTGTTTCATGAAATTTATTGGATTATTTACGGTTATGATGTTGAAATTATTTAAATTTAATGGTCTTGCGTAAGACGATCAGCCAATCGTTCCCTGGGTAAAAAAAGGGATCTTGGTAATGGTCGGTCCACCTGTTTCGTTCCCTCGGGCATATTGAAAATAAGTCTCTTCGTATTAAATTACTAGGTAGCATCTACACTAGAAAAGATAAAATGGAATTTGTCCGCCTCGGCAGTGCAGTAGTTAGTACGTTTGACTTAATTTCTTTGGGCCGTATCCGTACCAGAAGTCTACCTAAATCTTACTCACTTAATAAGGTACCTACTTTAAAAAAAAATGATTCGGCAGTCACTTTGTGGTAATATCTATCCATTTTTTATTAAAGCCCAGTATTCTTTAAGTCGCAACTTAATTTTCTCTAAATCCAGGTAACATTTTACGTATTTTTTTCTTAAAATATTGTTTTTGCATTGAAAAAATAAAATTTTCTTCTAAATAAGTATTTGGTTTTCAAAAAAAGAGTTATTGAAAGGTAAGGAGTTAAAATAATATTAAAATATTTTTTCCATATATATATTTTCTAAAAAATATCCAGTATATCCTTCAAAAAAATCGGGCGCGAAAAAACATGTGACCTCTCCGGTGGTCTCCGGTGGAATGAATTCTCTCTCTAACCCTTATCCGCACCCAATGGTGCATAGGGCACTGCATCGTGTTGACGCAATGTTATCTTGATCGTTAATTATATGAAGACAAGGTGAATGAATTCTGTGCTTGCAATTATCGCCTTAAGTTTACGTGGTAAATACCACTATTTCTAAAATATAATGTGACACGTGTTTCCATGCATTCCGCATCATGTTTGAAAATGGGATGGGATGCATCGAAACACGTCTCCCAATAGGTTTTAAGGAACAGTGTTATTTCGGAAGTTATTTCATCAACTATATTTTACTTTGTCGGCCAAATCTATAGTTGATATACTTATTTAAGTTTTTTACTAGCTGAAACCTTCATGGAAAGATTCTTTCCCGAATTATTTTACATACGATGGATTAGATATGAGAAAAATCTAATTTATAATTTCAGTCGTCTCATAATGGAATAACTTTCTACATAGAAACATATCTAACGGGCAGTTTTTTTACCTTCTCCTATCCTGTTAATATTATCAAACATTCAACCGGAGTTATAAATTAATATTTCTGAATTATTTGTCCAAAAATTGACTACTATTTACGTTTTATTCCTATATACTTAAAAATTACGCGCGTAACCAAATGGTCTGAATGCGATTCGTTCTTTCCGCTTTATTTAACTCGTTTGGTGGTCGACGACCGTTGGTTTATGTGTTTCTGTGCTAAATGGATCAAATTAGACAAATAAATTGCACTTTGTGACCTTCAAATTCATTTAACGCGAATTCAAAGACGTCTGATTGATTACGCTTCGAAACATGAATGTTCAATAACCATTACCCACCAGCCAAATGGTTTAAATCCGATATAAAACATGTGGATAATGGTCGAAACATCCTATGGCGATATGAATTACGTACATGTGTTAACCATATTAGTATTATAATGTTATATATCAGCGATGAAATAAATTTTATAAACAGTTTCAATGAGTAACACTGAATGATCCCGTTGCAAAACAGTATTGAGGATAAGTAGTGTTTATAAACAATTCGCCATAATGGACATCTATAATATAATATAACTGGATATATATAATAAACCACAGGGATAATAAGATTTCTTAAAATAATTATACAATGTTCATTTTCTAGCTAAGAATCTCATCTCTTCGATATATACGTATGAAAACATGCAATTTTTTTATAATCTTTACTGCTCATCGTTATTGAGACGTTATAAATTTACAATAATAGGCGCATTATTTGTAAAATTCGGATAATAAAGATGAATCGCATAAACACTTTTTAAAGAACTATTAACAATTTATATAAACATATAAGTATGTATATCTTTTTGATATTTGTGTTTTAATGTAAAGTTATGTATGTATAGTTATGTACAGGGGTTACGAGCTGTCATAGTCTGGTTAATGTATCACTTTTCACACTGTAACATTCACCATTCTACCTATGATTGACAACCATATTACTTAAATTTTGAAAAGTTATTTATATTTTATATTTCAAGTAAAACACTGTACATTTACAATGCAAATTACATGGTCGATTTTATGGCAATAAATATACAAAATACTAGCAGAGACCTCCATTTATGCACGTGTGATCCTTTTTCGAATTATTTCAAGCGTCTGAAATACCTTAGATATCCTTCAAAATCTGCTAAAACTTGGTCCTTTAAGAACTATTTTTAAATTGATATTTCAACTCAAGCCAAATATTAAAATAAATTACTGTCCGCTTTATGCATCACACATTCAGTCAATTAAATAATTAAAAAATATATCTACTAAAACCTGTTTAGAAGAATGCTATTACAGAAAGAGTTTTTTTTGAGTGGCCAGAAAACGACTTAGTCACCCGATCACCATAATATTTTAAATAAATCATACTTTGTAAATAATACGCGATAGTATCGCAGATCAAATTTAAAGAATTTGCATGTTTGCAAATTTGGTGGATTAAATTTGAGATCAAAGTTGTGCAGTATTATGTCAGATAATTTGTGACATCACCGCCATTTGCGTAGCGACTAGTGACGATCCTAATAAACTTGCTATAAAATAAAACGATCTCTTAGAAAAGTAATAATGAAGTCAAGTTCAGGCTGGCTACTGACCCGTAGACCTTGAGTCCAACGGATATTTCTTATGATACTACAATACTTATGCATGTATTATAATACGATATATTAATATCGACTTATACCTTATAGATAGATTGGTAGGTACATACGTACATATATAATCTTAAATAATAATATGAATCCGACAAGATTTGCCGTCCTTGGATGATGTAAAAAAGGTTAAAGTTTGGTTCTAGTTCTCGAAAGATGGTGAAGGAAATGACGTAGTATTATGTACGTAGAAGTAGGTATAATTTTTATTTCTAAAAACGCGGTATTAAAAGTAAATTAGGCGAGTTTTGTTGTAATTCGTATCACCTCGCCACGTGAATTTGCCTGAACTAGGTATCCTGTACCAATGAAAAGGGTATCGAAGAAAATCAGACCTTTACATAAGTACCTTTGCATCAGTCCTACCCATCGTAGCTGTTGAGACTTAAATAATCTTGTCGCAGTTTCTCTATTTCAGCTCGCCATTCGACACTTTTTCTTAATTTGTAAAAATAAAATCACATTTACATTATATTTTAACATCTCAGCGTAAATGAAGAAGAATATAGAGCCTGGGCTTATGAACTGTCATGGGTTGATTAAATGATCACTTTACACAGGGAAACGTTCACCATTCAACCCATGATTGACAACCACACTACTCAAAATTTTGAAACTCCTAAAAAGACCACTTAAATTTTTGAAACTCCTACATATATCATAAAACTCATGACGCTTTATGTTTGAGCTCCCTGGAGCCATCTATAATTGGTTTAAGAAAGCTTTTAGTATTTCAATAGAAAAATCAATTGTTTAACGTAGTTCAATGGAAAACTGACAATATTTTTTATTATCCAAAAGGAGTTAAACTTTTAGATCAACCTACTATGTAGTAATATATGTACGTGCCTTATTATACCCAACAACCTATTTAGACAATCAATTTGGATGCATTATCGACAGACAGGTTTTAAAAAGCGTTAATATTGACACTTACTAGGGACGCTTAGACAGTTCCTGGGAAACATGGCACCATGATCCTCGGCACCATTCATAAAACTGGGGAATGGGGTCGGGATATTCAGTCAATATTCTAGCGTCAATAGAGTTCATCAACTTTTTTTTCTTTTTCAGAAACTTTTCGAGTGTCCAAATTTTAAAAGGAATCAATGAACGGAGACGAAAATACATATTAGTTTATATATAAAATATTAAAATCAAACACTTATTTTTAGAGTCTACAGTAGTTTGAAAATACCATAATAAGGCGAAACAATAGTCACAAATTTTATTTTTATGTGTTTTTAATAATAACATACAATTTTGTAGACTCTAAAAATCGGTGTTTGATTTTAATATTTAATACATAAATTAAAATGGAGTTCTACAAATTAAACGACAAATCCATAAATAAATAAAATAAGTATAATTCTTTTTACTAACTTTGTGTACATTAATTTGATTGCTTAATGTTTAAAAACAATTTGGAAGAAAATATTGAATTTTAAATAATATTCTATCCATATATAATTATTATTCATGATTTTTTTTCCTAATTTTACAAGGAGATTGTTGAAACTATAAAATCTGTAATTTTGTAGCACGTATATGAAAACCTAAGTGTAAACCTTCAAAATATAACATTGTTTTTAATCTTGTGAGGTAAGTACATATTCAATGACCATCTTTATTTGAGCTAAGTTAATTTTAATCAAGATAGAAAATAATTTATTACATTCATATCTAAATTCTCTCATAATCTAGGTTTAAAGCAGGCTGGCATTAAACTTCATGATCAAATTACAGAACGTTAATGATACCTCACCTCGATGCTTACGGAGCAAAGCGTCCCGGAAGTAATCTGATGAACTTTAAGATTATCCGTACCACCATTTTCTAATTCAACGGAATGCATTTTGTGAGTGCAGCAAATATTTCGTCATAGTTGAGATTAGAAGCGAATGAAGCTGGAATGCGAACACAAAAGGTTTATGGCATATTAGAATATTTGTAAATTATTTTTCCGCCTCCGTAGTGTAGTGGTTAGCGCGTTAGACTACCCATTCCCAGGAAGGTATATTTTTTAAGAGATATTTCACTTTAACTCTTATTTAATATCACCCTTGATCGTTACCTAAAGCGCAGGACTGATCACCTTACCTTCATATAATTTGTTATCAAGATACACGTGTGTAAAGTGATCACTTAAACCAGCCTATAACGGTCGTAAGCCCCGTAAATGCCCAGATGTCTTCATCTATGTTGAGATGTCAAAAAATAGTATAAAGTTTAAGCTATTACTAAAATTATAAAAGTGAAAATAGAAAGTAATAAAATGTACATAAAATGGTTCAATAATTTGAATTTAGGTTTCCATGAGTACGAGATGCTTTTTCAATTTATTGGCACAGCTTCGCTCAAAACCGGAATTTCGTATAACTTTATGATGTTACGTGAGAATGTGGTTTTAACATAATACATATTACATTTTAGTATACCATACATGTTATAATAATGTGCACGTCGTAATATATTATAATTAAGACGAATTGTGGCTTGTGGTTTGGTGACAATAAAAATGGAGGCCACTGATGTCCAAGAATAACCTTCTTTTCTGAATCCATTTTTGACGCAACCGCGACTACCTGGGCTCACATACATTTTGTTTATATCTTAAAGGTCTAAATTGATATTGAAAATAATTTATCATTATTAAATATGTACTTAATGTAAAGATTTATCTAGAAATGCGTTATTAAAATTGTTGCCATTTAATGACCATCCCTGATTAATTTTCGGCTCAATTGTTGTCGTTGATATTTCACCATTTTGACAGTTGAAAACAGTAGAATCTCACTTCGTTTGTTTTAAATTCAATTTTGTTCCAAATTCAACTTTTATAAAATGCGTCCTGTTCGACGAACGCATGAATAAATTATACCTAGGTAGGTTAAGCGATAAAGGTTGGTACGGATATTCAATTCTATTAAACACGACACATTTTTATAAAATTTGAATTTGGAAAAAAACCTGACAAATAAACGAATTGAGATTTTTCTTTTACGAATGTAAAAATGGTGCAAGAAAACTGCCATAGTGTGAAAATAGTTTTACGCCCTTCTCTATTGCCGTTTTTTTTACTATACTCTTGTAAGTTTCATCGCAATCGGTTGAATAGTAGAGTTAATAGAGAATAAACATACATAAAAATAAACGTCATCATATTATATACATACATAGATTACTTACTTCTGACTTTTTGCCGCTGAAAGGTTTTGGTTATGGAAGACCCTGTATGGAAAGGCGAGCTGATGTTATGCTAAACAGGTGTAGCCATTATATTGACTTCAACAAAATTTAGTTCACGTACTTTAAAGAACACATAAGCCTTCCACAAAGAAGGTTTTACCATTAAAAGTATTCGTACCGAACGCGGCATGCACCGCTCTCGCAACATGTAAAGTCTTACGTGTATTTAGTCCAAAGAAAACAAAACAATACCATATCGCAATGGCCAAATCCCAAGTTGGAATTCTCCTCAGGCATTTAGCTGTTATCTGCTTAACGGTTTAACTTGGTTTAACTTCTCGTAATAATATTAGTTCATTGTTAAAGAAACTATAAATTAGTCGCCACAAGCACTACATAGACCTATCGTTGACAGATTTAAGATAATATTCTTGCACAACATGTTCCCAATGTGATGACACAATAAATACGTTTCTATGCACGTTGGGAAGGTTGTAGGATGTAGGAAAATAATTTTACTATACATAAAATCGAAAAAAAAAAAGTTTAAGTTTCTCAACAGAGACAAAGAATCTTTGTAAAAATGAAGGGAATATAGAAGTATGGACATAAAGACGGCTTCTATATTCCCATTTTGCATATTTCCTTCGGATACAAAAAAAACGATCAGGTATGTCAAATACTTGCCAGGAGTCGAAATAATCGGCTGGTATGGAGATGCATGAATGTGGAAGAGGCGAAGAATGTTTGCAAAGACAGTGGTATGGCGTTCTATTCTCTCGGCCTACCCCAGCGGAGAAGCGGCGTGATGGCTAGTCTGTTAGTTAGTTCGATTCCCAATGCGGTCAAAACAAATGCACGCGTTTATTTATTTAATATCACCCTAGACCTGTACCCGAAGCCCAGCTCTGATCACCTTCCTTTACGTGGTTAACGATCAAGATCGAACAATACACCGATTCGATCCTGTGTCCTATGCACCATTGGGTGTGGATAAGGATTAGACGATCTTTGACACAAAACCCGCATAATAAAATAAATTCTTACAAAAAAGGTACATTACTCGTCCGTACGACATACTGAAATGTCGGAATTTTAAAAGCTCACTCGCTGTTTACTTTAGTGCGGAGATACGTTGTGAAATGCTGGCATTAATGCATTTTATTTTAAACCCACACGTTAAAACTTACCCGCTGTCATTCACCAAAGATTTAAAACAAAACATTCAGTACCAATGCATTGTTATTTTCCATTTTTCAATAATAATAAAGTAAAATTATTTCGCGATGTTTGCTGTTGACGAAAATATCAACGACCTGTAGAATAATGAATAATGCATGCAACTTTAAAAATATAGTTGACCTTAAAGCTTTCTGTTCTACTCTTCACCACAGGTTTCAATCCAGGGGTTCTAAACACTGAAAAACATTTTTTTAAACTTATTGTTTTAATGCGTTAATATATTATCTTTTCATATTTTTATCTACTTGTATTTTTTATTTCCATGCATTGTTAATAATATATTTTTATACTTCTCTATGTGTAAAAAAATGCCTTGAGAGAGAAAATTTTATCAACTTGTCTTCGTATAATCAACGATCAATCTAACCACTGTGGTGCCCTTTGCACCATTTGAGTGCTGTAGGGGTCGAGAAGGGGTCAAGCACCGTTGCGGTAGTATGTTACGTAAATGACGCTATACAAATTATACATAATTATTATAAGGTTCCTAAATATAAAATTATTCTGTGGTAGGTAGGTACTCAAAATTTGTATTTATGGAAATTATAGATCTTCCGAATTTAAAAGTTGGTTTTCCGAATGAGTACCTACAAAACAGAAACCCTCACAAAACTGTATCCTAACACCTGGCTTTTCGCACGGGTTTTGTGCATTCGGAAATCAAATTTAAAAAATATGTGTAAGGCAAGGCTTACTTTAATTTCACTCCTTTTCAACGATTAATATGTATACTACGGTATATTACCATTGATGCTTTTTTTAATATGGAGGATAGTATTGGGATCTATACACAAAATAAAATATTATTTGTCGATGCTGATTATCAAAAACTGTACCCCAATCTTCGAAAAAAAACAACTGAATTTCTGAAATAAAAGTGATAAATAAATCACCCGAAATTGTTACAAATGATATAAGTACGTAATATTTTTTAAAAGCAATGATATGCCTACTAATGCTATCTTATGATACATACTTTAATAACAATGTATCTTGGAGATAATGCATTAAAACATTGATTGTTTCATAAACATGGTACTTATGTAATAGATTTTTTAGGCGTGCTTAATGGGTAACCATTGCTACTTCGCTTACCCGATTGGGATGGTAGTCGTTATATTTTCGGTATATATTTGATTCCAGTTAAACGTCAAATATATCACGAGCTCAAAAACTGCATATCGAAACCTAATTTGACTCCTGCTTAGCGTAATTACGGTAACGTTGAGTAATTTAAGTAGCGTTATATTTTGAATCATTCGTTACTGAGATCAATTTTTAGTTTCGATCGCCCATCACTACTAGATTTATGAAACATAATGGACTGTTCCTACCAAAGATAGCTTGTAAATATTATCAAAAGGTATTCAAATCAAATATGTAATATTTACCAGAGATATTTAACAAATTTCTACGTAATTTTATTTGAAAAAAACAACATTGAAAAATGCCTAAAAGAAAAATGTATAGAACCGTGATATGAACGATTGACAATTATTTGATAAGTATATTTTTCGATTATTTCTTGGTTTCCGAAGAAACTGATGTTATTTTCTGTATGAATTTATCTCATAAAAAATAAACCTGTTTTAATATTATTATTATATCGGATACGTACTAGATTATTCACCCTACAGATGAAATGTCAATTTTCAAAGGTGTCTCAACATAATAAGAAACATGTATCCTTCTTTCCTTTTTTATGAGAGAAGATGGAAGTCTGAGCATCCCAGTGCTTTCGACCTGGCATTAAGCGATCACTTTATACACTTGTGTAACGTTCACCATTCTGCCCATTATTGAACATCCATATTGCATTAATTTTTGAAACCTGTATATATGCAATGGTCTTAGATCCTTCCGCATGCTCAGACTTCATAAAAAATCTTCATTCATAAAAAAGCGACGAATGATACATGTTTTCATATCAAGTTGAGACACCTTTAAAAAATAAACCCACCGACAAGCCGATCTCGGGGTTAAGTGGGTTTTTCTTTTGAAATATTATTTTGTAGATTATTAATCGTTTAAAAAAATAGAAAGCGGCTCCCTAAAAAAGCATATTGTACTTCCCTTCCCGCATACCTCGCGGTCCATTGAGGCACGGACTAAACTTTTTTTGTTTATCTTTTTAATCCCTTCTTGTCTGTTTCGGCGGCAAGGTGAGCCGGTCGCGCCTGCGCGGTGCGCGCGCCGCACGCCACCGAGCCGACTCTATTCAAAGGCGGGAAAATGCGATTCCAGACATTAAAAAAAAAGAACTTTATCATTCTCTTTTTAAATTCCGTTACAACACAAAATATTTGAGAAAATAATTGATTAGACAGGTCAGTGCCTTCTTTATCAAGAACAAACCGTGGCATATACCTATTTGACAACGTAGCATCAGCTGTTATCCATAAACCCGTTTTCTTGTACAATATTTTTATTTTTTTGTTGAAATGGTCAAATAAGAAGTATATAAATTGAAATAGTATTTCAGACTTCTCATGATAGATGAAAATAAAGTCAGAGAGCAAAAGTTATTTTTTCACATAGTTGGCATTTTCTTCTGTCAGTTCCACCTGATATATTCTTTTTCTTCTTATTATGGCTTTTCAGCCCTCTAGAGTGTTCTAGCCAATCAACTGAGATATGCTTAAGAATTTGGACAGTATGGATGTTCAATAATGGGCTGAATTATGAATATTACATAATATATAAAGTGATCACTTAAGCCAGCCAATGCCAGGTTCCCAATGCCAGGTAAAAAAATGGCTCATCTGTACTAGACATAATTGATTTTTAAAATTAAATTTTATATATGCACACTTTGTAAATAAGAATATGTGTTTAATTTCTTCTAACCCTCATGCACACCTAATGGTGCATAGGGCACTTCATCACATCGACACAGTGTTATCTTAATTGTTGATAAATGATGGAAAGATGATTCAATTCAATTCAATTCAATTCAATTTATTCAATAATTAATATATACATTACAAACAAACATTTAAGGCGTATACATTAAAAAAACAAATTAAAAATTACACAAGAAGACTCTTGTTAAATGTGTAGAAGAATCTCGCTTCGGAAAACTCCTTCGGACACATGGAACAGATCAATATCCAATGTGATATTGTTCAACATAGCGGTAGCTCTTCCTACAGGCATAACCATCGGCAGGTTGGTCCTGTGTATAGGAATGTGAAACAATCTATGCCGACGCTGTCTTAGGTAACTATCGGGAACATACAGACCAATGCTCTGGATAATTTCAGGATTATCGATCATACCGCGCAACAATCGATAAAAATGCGTAATCAAATACGCATTCCTTCTAGTCTCTAAACTATTGTAGCCAAGCATACCCTGGAGAAACTGGGTCGGGTAGAGCCAAGGATAATAGCCGTACTCTCTCATGTAGAGATACCTCAAAAACTTCTTTTGGACTTTCTCTACCATAAAAGAGTACTTAAGCTCGTGTGGCCCCCAGATCATCGAGCCACTCTCGAGTCCTAAGATGATAAGTCCTGCTTTTCAGGTACCGTAAAGTGGGTATACATTGCACCAAAATACTGCATTTTTTCAAAAAATTGTCTATTCAGATCAGGTTTTTTACTTTTTCTGAGGTTTCAACTATTGCAATGTAATAACACATATACCTGTAACATGTCTGATACGTTTTTAAATTTTTATCTATTTTGCCTGTATTTTTTTTTAATTATTAAATTTTGGTGCAAAGTATCCCGGGGTAAAGTACAACTTTGCACCATGATATTTTCTCTACACTTTTCGTACTAGAATCCAAATTTATGCAAAGTAAAGGCTATCCTACAAGTTTTGTTGCACCTTATGAAGGGTTTTGGCTCACAGTTCACTAAATGCAGATTATAATATTGTATAATTATGGAAAAATAAGACACTTGATGGAAATTTTTTAAAAAAAATATTGAAAAATCTAACAAAAATGTTTTTTTTTTCAATACTGAAGGTTTAAAATTATATAAAATAAAAGGTGGATAATAAAACATATCGTACTATAAAGGTAATAGGAATTAAAATTAAATTAGGTCTAAATATGGTGAGGTTCCGGGACGGTAAAGAAACCTCTTTTGGATTGCATTTTCGGTTCTTTTATGGAACCCGCTACATCCTTCCAAGAATATTGAAGAAAGTCATCCTTCATCGGCCACTTCCACGATTTGAGACTCTCCTGCATGGATTTAACAGCTCTGTCTTTCTTTATTTCCAAAATCTGTCCCGGAAATTTTTCTCCTTCATAATGAAATACGACATATTTTCCCACCTTCTTTTTTACTGGTCCTAATGAAACGGAAGAACAAATACGATAACTGGTTTCAGTCATCGTTTTTGTTCTTCTCCCTCTTCCTCAAAGCTTCCGTGTGAACTATAATCTGTTAATGCTAGATATGCTGGAAGTTTCGATGCGGAAGGTGGGATCATTGATGTAGTTGGTTCAGGTAGCATTTGTGTCTCGTCAACGTTCATTTCGACATTTGGATCGTGAGCAATGCTCTTACCTGGTTCTATCGGTATCGTTTTCCTGCGTTTTAAGACTGAATTCTTTGGGTTGAATCTGTTTTCTTCCAAAAACTGTTGAAAACTCTTGCGCACGTCATCGTCATACGCTTTTAATGGCAACCGATTAAGCAACTGACTAGTTTTAGCAACAGTCAAGGTTTTATGTCTTTGCAAAAATGATCTTATCCATTCAGAGCCTGGTACGTTGTTCTTTAATATTCGTACTCTTCTGCCAAATCTATCCAAATAGGCTATTAGAATGTAGCGAATGATAAAAACACTCACTGGGAAACCGTACTCACTCATGTCTACCTTGCAGTTTACGAAGGATTGCTCTTCGCCCTTGTCACATATCGGAGGTTTTCCCACAGGTTTTGTGTGCTGACCTTTGAGCTTATAGTTAATCGTCCTTCTGGGGATTTTGAAAATTTCTTTAGCCTTTCTTTGACTGATTGTACCATTTCGAATGGCCTCCAAACACTGCTCCACTCTCTTCGGTGTAAAATCGCAGTATCGTCTGGCATTAGGCCGCTGTTTGTGTGTTCTTGACATTTTTGAAAAAAATATACCATCAGGAATTAAGTAAGTACACAAAACCAATAGATATTTAGCAAACATGTCAAGTTGTACTAGCCTTTTTAAGACTTTTCATCAAATTAATTAACTATGGCCTTTTGTGGATACTTTGCATTTGGTGCAATGTTACCCCAAATGTGGTCAATACAAGTCAGTTCTTAAAAAAATATTATTTTTACATAAACTTGACAACGTAACTAAAAATACAGCATTTGAGAAAAGCAGGGCCTATCTACCTACGATTTAGAGACCACTCACTTGTTGTAACTAGTTTCAGTATACTGATTCCACTGGATTTTTTCGGACACAATTTTCAGACAGAAAACTTTCTTTACGTTCGGACAGGAAAAACGCATTGAAGCAATAGCGACCGACTATTACTTCTGTAAACTAAAAAGTAGATTGAAGTGCCGTCTATCAGAAACAATAGAAAGTAGAATGAAAAATGACATGTATCAGAGATGACCAGCTCTACAATTTCTTTACAGAAGGTGGTGCAAAGTATCACCCATGGTGCAAAGTATACCCACTTTACGGTACCGTTCAGTGTGATATTCAATAAGTATGACAGCGAAAAATAAATGACTTTTATATTTATTTTGATCTTCCCGGGTGTTTACCTGAAACCAAACCCAACATATTATGTAGCATTTATTTATTACTTTTCTGTTAAGTTAATTTTAGTTTTATTTAAACATATTTTTTTTTTCGTTATCTATAAATGTTCCATGTATCATGTATCTCATCATAATCAATTGTAATTAATTGTATTTCCTTCTCTTATTTTTTCAGAACGAACAAATATCTTCAAAAATCAGCTGTAACAAGGGTTTGTGCAGTTGGAGGATTCTTCATTTCAATTCCAGTATTTTTAACTGGTGAGAATTTGAAACATTTTTATATTATTTCAGTCCTCTTATATCACCTTGTGCAACTTGTACACTGCTAACACACTTGGGACGGGAAAGGTATTTCTACCCGTTTGGTAGATTGATGTTTAAGGACGGGAAGGATATTTTTATCTTTTGCGCCAGCCTCATTTCAAAGTCAGAAAATAAGGAATTATTTAATGTTTTTATATGAAAATTATGTACCAATCTCTTTGTTGAGGTCTAAACTATATGTACACAACTATCAAATCCCATCGCCAGCGGTCCTCAGGCATAAAAAATACCCATCCGAATTGTGTTAATATGTACTGTTAATGAGTACCGTGAGTAAATCATACTTTACTATGATAAACAGTAATCGCACAAAATTTGCAATTCCGCATATTCAATTAAATCTGAAAAATACCACATCACTTATGGGATGACCCAATATAATGAATAGTTTACTACTACTATTCATATTAGGAATATTTATCTTTCTTGACATATTCTCCTAACTTCCTCTACATCCATACATCTTGTCACTCATGCCATCTGGTTTTATAGACTTATGATACAACCTGATTTCAGATTCTGTATGATTTGGGCTTGCTAAAACTTTCTTCCTTCGCTTTTTCCATTTACATTTGCCTAATATAATAATAATAATAAAACCCTTATCCGCACCCCAATAGTGCATAGGGCACTGCTTCATATAAACGCAGTGTTATCTTGATCGTTTACACATGAAGGAAAGGTGATCAGCCCTCTGCTTCAGGTACCAGTCCAGGGTAATATTAAATAAATATTACAGTGAAAAAATCACTTATATTTATTTGACCCCCCCCTGGGAATCGAACCCGGGACCTCCAGAACAGTAGCCGAGCGTGCTGACCATTACACTACGGAGGCGGACAATAATTGCCTAATATACTCCCTTATTTATTATCTCGTAATCCATTCACTCCACATGTTCAAACTGACTCAAAGAATCTTTCTTAATCTTTCAATCAACCCCGACACAGCCTTACATTTTGTTCTTATATCTTCATTTTTAATTTCTGGATACATAAAATTTTCCACAGATTTGTCTAAGGGATCGATTTCAACAGCATTCACTCTGCTTTAATCTTTCTTTTGTCAATGCTTTGTTTCGTTTTCATACACCAGTGTTGGTACTAGCACTCCGTTGTATTTACAAAACAGCCTATTGGACTTCCATTTCTTTTTTTTATTTGCAATCATTTAATTTATTAAAACACCAATTATTATATTCCCTGGATTTACTCTTTTCTCAATACCTATATCCATATTTCCATCTCTTGAAAACATGTTTCCTAGATATAAAAATTCTTGCACTTTTTCCAGGCATACATTGTGTATGTGAATCTTATGGTATTCCCTCGTATAAACACCATAAACTTGTCTTAATTTCATATCCATGAATACATCATACATTCTAGACACTATTTATAGGTAAAATAATATGTATATACACAAGTATTTTTTTAATTATGATATATGACAAGCAAGTAGTTAATTGACATCCCACTTAAATTAATGTACATATTAAAAATAAATGCATCTGTGCTTGAATTGTTACGAGTACATCGCATGATGTCGGATCATTATCTAACAGCAAACCTATTAATTCTTTGCCCGTGGCATTTATCAAGAAGCTGAACTCATCAGAATAGTAGCATTGTATGAAGTGATTTGTTAGAAGTTGAAGTGCTTATAAACAGAGTTTTATAAAAACCTAGCAGTTTAGCACTTTTTTCACTAGATAAAATGACTAAATGTTTTCAAATCACAGACATGTAGGGCACTGCTTCAGATCAACAAAGTATTTACTCGATCGTTGATCATATGAAGATAGCCTTCCAGAGTGAAATATGTTTGTATGATAAATCAACTAAAGCGTTATTTTCCACTTTTAATTTATTATTTTTATTGATCGGGTTTCGTCATTACCGACATCGACACCGACAGATGACATAAATAAAGGAGCTAAAGGTGAAGAATATTAATGCTATTTGGGAAAGGAAATGGTGAAAAGTATTAAAGGAGAATAAAAGGAAAATAGTACATAATTGCAAGGTCATTTGGGGTTGCACACCCAAATATCATAAAATGTCATTTTTTTTTATTCTTCTAATCTTCACCCGCACCCAATGATGCATAGACGACTTATTTATATCGAAACAGTGTTATCCTAATCGTTAATTACATAAAGGCGAAGTGATCAGTCCTGCGCCTCCCCTACCAGTTCAGGGTCGTTTAAAAATCACTTATGTAATGTTTAAAAACAAATACATTTTTCATCTTTTTGGAATCAAACCCAGGACCTTCATGTCCCCGACTGTTGCTTATCATGTATACAGAGAGTAATATTGCACACATCACTCATAGGATATAGGTAATATTCATAATAAATTTTAAAACTCTCCTTTCTTCTTTACAGGGATCATCTTATACACATTCATCCAATTTCATTCCACGCCAGCGATCGTCACAAGTGTGTTCATCGGTTTGGGGATCATATTCTGCGGATGTGCGATGGTGCACAATGTGTTTGTATGGCAGAAAGAGAAGACCAATGCCGTGAAAGCGATGCACTCGCAGTCACAAGCTGAACAGCCCATGATGAACAGCACCCAGAACATGAGCACTCCGCAGTCGCTGAGCGCTAACGGATACCTGACCGCCAATGGACACATATCCCCGAATGGAACCAACATGAGTTATCACAATACAACAGGAGGAACTGCATACAGCCATCATCCCATTACTATAATACCTCATCAGGGGCCATACATCATCAGGTAACATAGAGATTTATATATATTTTACAAACAAAGAGAGAAAACGCATAATATGAATCCCACATTTCATAGGAAAAAGTTACCATTTCTATCCAGCATTTGAATCCGTATCTTCTGATCTGCAGTCAGGTGCTTTGTCTTCAGAGCTAAATGGTCACACAACTGAACCGAGAAACTAACTAAAGCCTATTTGTCAAAATGAGTAACACCCAAAATTAATCATGTTTTTGTCCCAAAACTCAACTTGAAATCTTTTCACTGGTTCATGTTTTTGAACCAGTGAAAAGATTTCACAAATCTGCTGCAGATAAAAAAAAGGTTATTTAGAATCCCATAAAACTAATAAATGATGAAAATCGTGTTAATACATTGTTGTCAAGCAGTTTTTTCATCTCCCCCAACCCTAAAGAGTAAATTAATTAGAGTAGTATACTAATCACTAGCAATCGAATCACAAGTAACCCCAAACCTATTCCGATATGTAAAATGTTTTTTGACATCTCGTGTTCTACTAAAAGTAAGAAAATAGAACGCTTATAAATGTCTCCCGCTCTCTACTAATATTGTGTAAAAGACGCTTTATGCATTTCCTGCAAGCAGCGTGTTAAATTGTGATATGATAGTATTTCTATTATTCCGCCTTTTCATTATTTTAATGCTTCATTAATTATGTAATTATAATGAAATTTAACCTTTTTGCAGGCCTCCTACGTCCACACCGCCGACGCCTGGTGACATGGGAGGGGGGCGACCTCCCCGGCCCCCGCGCGCCTCCGCCTCACCCCCCATTCCGCCCATCCCACCCGCCACCCTGGACCTGAGTCACACGCACCCCACGGACCCGCATGAACTCAGCACACTCGTATAATAAATGAATTTTGGCATAATTCAAAAAAATAATTGAAATTCTTGCCCCTCAAATATTTTTAATACATTTTTCATAAAAAATGCCAATTCATAAATAAAATTACAGGGAATAAGCAAAAATAGCGTAAACAAACTTATTCTTTCTTTATTGATTACATTTCTGATTTCACTTTATTTTTGTAAACAAAAAAAAACTGCTTTAAAAAAATTACCACACCTCAGCTCAATTCAGAATTTGGTTCCTGTTTCGAATTGAATATTCATTCATCACATTTTTTCAAATATAAATAATTTGATACAAAGAAATATTACAGTAAAAATATATCAACGTTACGTTGCATTGCCAAGTCTTTTAAAGTAACTCAAAAATATCCATGTTAATATACTGACCATAAGTTTAATTGATTCCAACACAACTCAAGAATATTTATTACATTTTGGGATGCAACATTTTTATTTTTACTACCTTAAATTTACTATGCATTGATCTGGAATAAACTTTGTACGTACTACTCTGATTCGACCTTTCTGCTATGATTACTGTTATATGATATATTATAAGTATTGCATTATTTCTATAGTTCATTGGACAATCTTAAATTTTTAAGCAAAACACTGCCAAATTATACAAATTAAATTAAACAATTATTCCTACTTGGTTATGATCAATTTACCTATAAGAAATCATTCAAAATATCTCAAACATGATCTCATAATCATAAACAAATCTCCACTAATGAAAAATACTCATTTTAATATTGTCATTCCGCATGCAACACTGCAAATGTAATTGAAATTGTTAATAATTTAATGCTATCACTCAAAAGTTCAGCAAAACGATGTATGGTGAAATAAGGAACGGAAGGTTAAAAATATTATCCATAAAATTAAGAAATTGTTGTTTAGATGATTTGAACATGTGAAATAAATTAATGAGGAAAGAACAGTCAAATGAATGAGGAAAATATAGTTGGAAGATGACATACGAAAACCGAGGAAAACTTGGCATAATCAAGTATTTCCAATACTTTGAAATTCTTGGGAGTCATGTATGAGGAGAGTTTGCAAAGACAGATTGGATGGAGTTCTACTATCTCCCTCTTCCCTTGAGATGAGCGGGGTTACGGTACTCTTCATTCTTTAACCCTTCTCTGTACTGATGGTGCAGAGGGCACATCATTGGACCAAAGAGGTTTAAACATGATCATTAATTATATAAAGGCAAGGTGATCAGTCATGTGCTTCAGTTCTGAGAGAAGTGGAATATATTTGAATGGTAACAGATGATGAAGAACGTAAAGAAACTTTAAGGGTGAAGGACATTACTGCTATATGAGAAAGGAAATGAAGTTGGAACAGTGAGTAGGAAAAGGAGTAATGGCTAGGGCATTCGGGTTATCATACACGTACACTCAATAGTTTCTGTAACTTGGACACAGCTAATTTGTATGCGTCTCTTGAGGCATGATGGTTAATCAAGTAGTTATTTTATGTTATTTGACCAAAAATAGTGTGAGTTTGACATTTTAAAACTGATATTTAAATACGGTTTTAAGTAGTAGTTTAAACTCTACTTAACAGTTCCATTTAACTCTGTTTCAGTATTATGCAGTAGTATTGGGATTCCCCATAATCGCTGGCGGTATTAGTATTCTCCTAATCGAGTACGATTTTGTTTCCTTTGATACTCACATGGATTCTCGCGGTGGGTTCAAAATCATCATAGAATATTTTAAGGTATAATTATTAATGTTAAGATGACCGTGTTTAATCCTGTTAAGTTTAGCACTCAAATTTGTTGGAACATCTTACAGTCTTGTTCAATTAGCTTTAATTACATTTTCTGCAATGTTGGGCGCTGAATGACAATATCCTAGTATAAAAGTAATTCATAACATAATGTAACTTACATCAGTTCCTAAAATAGATTCAGTTCAATTGTTTTTGTGCTACCCTCAATTATTTTAACATTGATGTCAATTGCTTACTTATGTTGACGCTTTAAATAATTTGTATTTAAACAGCCAATTAATTATGCTGCATGATTTTGTGTTAAAATACATTGTCCTCTTCTTCTTCTAACCTATATCTGCACCCAGTGAAGCATAGGAACTGTACCATATTAATGCAGTGTTATCTTGATTATTAATTACATGAAGGATGTAAGATGTAAATGATTAATCCAGCGCTTCAGGTACTAGTTAAGGGAGTCAAAAATATGAGTTAAAAATCACTGATATATATTTTAACCCCCTGGGATTGAACTAGGGTTCTCCAGCACAGTAGCCAAAAGCGCTAACCACGACGGAGGTAGACAAAAAAGACATCGTAATTTACATAAATTTTATGCAATTATGGAAATTTTATTATTTGGCTATGATTCATTTTGTTTTACTCGGATGAAATATGTATATATTTTATTTACATTGTGAGAAAAAAATACATATTTCATGTTTGATTGCATATATTTATTATATCTAAAAAATTAATTTACAGAAGAAATAGCTTTTGTGTTATATAGGGGAAAATTTTAATGTAGCGATATTATATAAATTAATATATGCATTTACATATATTTCCTGTAAATAATTTTTATAAAATAATCAGGTACCTATATTGTTCTTGCCAAATTATATTAAAAAATTAAATATTTATTTAAAAATGTATACACAATATTAAGACCAGTGTCAAAATGTATTAATTTAATAAAATTAAGCTGGCAAAATATATATTTAAATACATTTTTGATTATTTTCCAAGCATTGCTTATTTCATACATATGAAACGATAC
The DNA here is from genome assembly GCF_059751285.1 of Brachycentrus maculatus. NCBI lineage: Eukaryota > Metazoa > Arthropoda > Insecta > Trichoptera > Brachycentridae > Brachycentrus > Brachycentrus maculatus. Next base: position 1,100,127 of record NW_028280859.1, read on the forward strand.
AATGCTGTCATTAGTTACACATCCCAGATTATCTCTCATAAGGAAATAATAAAAAAATCCATATCTGTACTCAATATGAATTATATTGTATAATATTAACAGAGTTTAGGACTACAAGGGTGAATAACAAATTATTTTTTTAAGATGAAGTTTGAATTGGCTGTATAAATCAGGGGGTCTCTTGTGAACCGGGAGTATTAGTTAGTAAACAAGTTGAGTCTCAAAAAATAAAGCAAATATTAAAAATTCTTTAAAAAAACCTCTTTAAATGGTAGAATAGGGAATACTAACTCAGGAAAAATATTAGATTTTAAATACCCATTTCATTTATTTTTATTTTTAAATACTATTGTTCTATTAACATAACTCTTGAATACTCAAGTTTATCAATAATTTTTATTTGTGAAATCACACAAACGATTTGCATCAACACAAATGCAGAAATTTTATGTTGATATCCACAATGATCCACATTCCGACGTTCCCCCACATGCACTTGTCAATCATAATGTGCTACTTCTAGAGGATCGCAAGATTAATCCTTTATCCTTTAATTCCCACCATTTAAAGATTATTCCCTTGTTTTTTGACAGATTTCAAGAATAATATCAATTTATTTGCTAGTTGAAAAAACCTGTTACATGTATACCACATTAAATAGGAAGTAGGTACCAAGTAAGGAGGCATTTACTGGCTATCTAATGGTGATTTCCAATGAGTTCCAATTTCAAATAGAGTGACCTGTGACAAAAAATCCAATTCAGGACATAAAAATGTTCACGAGTCTCTTTCTAACAAATTCACATTTATGATGATGGTCGGCAACACTGAGCAACCAACTTAAAATAAATTTTGCATTGTGCACAAAGTACTCCAGTAGGTACCTACGAGAGCTCAATAGTGATTCTATAATTAATTGTTTGCCATTATTGAAAAAATATTTTTGTAGCAAGTATGGGCAAGTCGGTACCTACACTACGAGTAATAAATATAGAATGATGCAAGCAATTAATTTTTCAACAAAGGTTTTTTTTTAAATATTTTCAGAATTATTTATTTTTTACCTTCAATAGTTTTTCATATTGTGAATATACTTGGAAGAAATAATAAACACAAATGTAAACATAATTTTTTCTTACGTAGACTAAACAAAACATTTAAAATTTGGAAGCTAAAAAAGCCTTTTTCATTTTAACTCATAACAAAGGGACCTGCACCATGCACCTGTTTTATTCATATTTGTAGTAGCTAAATCTTGCAAGTAGGTATAACTTTTTTATTAATTTGTTCAAAATGTATTTTTTCTAATCTTTCCTAAGACCCCGGTGTGTAGATTCACTCTCGTAATTCTAAGACCCACCGCAAGCAAATTATAGCATGTATTTTTTAAGTCGTCAGAATCCAATGTACAAATGAATGTTTTAATTTTAAATAAACAATTTTGCAGTACATAAGATTAGAAATAAGAAAGTACATAATTCAAAATGAATAAACTCATTTTAATGTAATTATTAAGTGTTGTGAATAACTTGCACTTGTGTACAATGAAGATAATTTGTTATAGATTTAATTACTCTTATTTATATATTTTGAAAATCATAAATTATTAAGTTGGCTGTAAATATGTCACACAAGAGAAAAATGATTATTTTATTACGGTAACTTTATTTATTCCAATGTAAAATATATGAAATCTTTTTAAAAATAAACTTTAATTACAAATGTTAAATGTGTTTTTGATTTCTACCACCTTTTATCATCAACCACCATCATCGCGATCAACCTTTTATCATTGCGATCATGTAAAAAAGCTAAGAGAGGAATTGGCAGAAAGAATGGGAAATGGAGAGGCAGATATAACTATATACATACATAACAATATTTAAACAACTGTCCTCAAATTGTCAAAATTAAAAAATAAAAATAAAACTGTCAATTCCTAAATTCACCGAATTGAGTATGTATCTTCTTTACAAATCTGGCTTCACTAACTGCTAAATTTGATTTGCTACAATTGTAAATTTTCAAAAATAACCAGCATACCACCTTGATCAAAAAGTTCCCGGAATGTGTTCAGAAAATTAAAAATACAAGATTATTTTATTTATTGATTCGGCATTAACTTTGTGGAATGATTAATTTAATTTGTACCAGAAGATGAAAACATCTGTCGTTTTCGAAACTAGTCGTAAATATAAATAAAACTCGTTAAAGTGGTATATTCAAGTGTTTAATTTTAATAAAATACAAGATTATTCATCAAAATCGATATTGTCCCCTTCAAAGTACTCCCCATCGACTTCAACGCACTTACCATATGCCAGCACTTGATCGACCCTCGAAACATTTTTTATAATCGGTTTTCGGTATGGCCATCAGAGCCATCTTAATGCTATTCGTTCCATTTTTAGCCAAATGGTCAAGTATAACGAGTTGTTTGCCCACAAACATTGTGTTTTTGGCAAATTGCCTTACCCAAACGTCTTGAGCGGATCCAAAAGGGATGCCTAACTCCTTTGCCATCTCTCTAATTGTCAAAATGCGGCATACGGTCATCCATTTATTAATTTTGGTAATGTTTTCGTTGGTTTTCGATGTCGAAGGCCTGCCATTGTATTCATCATCATTGACGGACTCATGGCCACTTCTGAAAAGTTCGTTTTCTTCAGAGTATCGTTGCCAAAACACTTTTCTAGCATTTTCAATGTCGTGGCACCACTAAAACCTCAAAATTTAATATAAACTCGTTGTGGCAAATACCATTCCATTTTTTAAAATTGTAAAAAATAAAAAACATGCACAATCGCAGATGTACTCAATACAGCGTCACAAATGCCGAGCTATGAAACTGAAAATTTCATAGAGTATCAACGACAGAAAGAAAACTCAAATCGGGTGACTGAGAACGCCACGCGGTTGTGTTGTTTTCAACCTTTTTGATCAAGGTAGTACATATATTGTTTTAACTGAAACTGCTTTTATATTTAAAAACTACGTGCATTAAAATTAGATATACATACATCAGCTTAACAGCTGCTAGTGTATTAAAAAATAATAATAATAAACCAATTCACATAACAGAAAGTAAGATATTCAAATAAAAATACAAACAATCGTTTTATTTAGAAAATATTTATTTTACGACTGATATTTTTTAAAATCCTACAGCAGATTCCAATAATATTTATCACATCAGCGTTTTTTTTGTAAACGCGTCAGAAATTTTCATGGCAGCTTTACAATTATATAACAAAATTATATTTTCATCATATTCCGTCACAAAATTTAAGTCTTAGATCAGTTTATACGTAGCACGCAAATCAGTCACCATAGCTTCTATTTATTTTGTTCAGTTTTTATTGATGACCTGTAAAAAATGGATACATAATTAACACACAAAAAGGTGTACATATTAAAAAATAAAGATTTTATCTTAGCAAAATATGGGTACATATTAACAAATTTATAGACCATTTCTAGACATCCAAATTTTTTAGTTTAGTTAGTTAATTTAGTTCTTAATTTATGTTGAGATAAAAAAAACATCTCGATAACAGCTCATTTGTGGGATAAAGTTCAGCATTTGTGTACAATTTTTTTTACACTGTGTAGTATGATATTTTTATAGCATCATTTATGGACCGATACTACTGCCATATTAAAGGCTGTAATAAGGCGGTATCTTACGGGTTATTTTAAAAAGAAAAATGATAATAATAACTATACCCGCATATTTTCTTTAATTTTTTTTTTTTAAAAGGAGTAACCCGCAAAGCCCTATTTTTTCAAGATGCTTGCCTGCAGGTAGGATAGTAAGGATAGGGAAGGTAAATGTGAAAAACACATCACAGACACCCAGACCAATTGGAAATAAATCTTTCTTGAATTTATTTTACAACTGGCCGGAATCGAGTCTGCGACTACCCAACTATGCTACGGCGCGATAAAAATATGATTCCTATTGTTATTATAAAAATATAACTCCAAGACACTCGAGTATTTCTTTTAAAAATAAATATGCACATACACTTGGGCGGCTCTTTTTCCTTGATAGAATCCCGTGTAGTATCCAGTCATGTACCAACTAATCAGCATGGAGTGTAGGTTCTTTTCATCTTCGGGATTTTGGCTCATGTCCATCATATTCATGCAAGGCATCGGAGGGGGAGGAGGTACCTGAGATTAAAATAATTTTTAAATGAAAATTCTTCTTCAAACCCTTATGTGCACCTGATGATGCATAGGGTACTGCATCAAATAAACGCAGTGTTATCTTGAACATTAACACATGATGATAAGGTGATTAGCCCTCTGCTTCAGGTACCAGTCCAGGGTAATACCGAATAAATATTACAGTGAAAAAATCACATGGGAATGGGAATTGAACCCGGGACCTCCAGTATGGTAGTGGAGCGTGCTAACCATTACACTACGGAGGTGGACAAAAATTTAAAGATGAAAATTATACACACTTAAATTTAAAATTTAATTAATAATATGACAATGACTAAAGCCTCCCCCCTTTTGTCTATGTTTCCTCTGATAAGAAATAAAAAAAATAAAAAATAAAAATAAATAAATAAAAATAAGAAACAGCAACTACCCCCTCTTCAACCTTCAACGTCCCAAGGACCCGACTCTAAAATTTAGAATTAGCTTCACATACGGTGTTTGAAAATGATGCGGAATGCATCGAAACACGTGTCATAGTAGATTTTAAGAAATAGTGGTATTCACTAAGTAAAACATTAATTAAAAATAAAATAATTTAATTTAATTGAATAGAAGAAAAGTGACAGCTTATTGCTTTCTTCTCCTCCCTAGAATACAATAATATAATTATTTATGTTCTAAAGTATATAATTAGCATCACAAATAAATTTTATTTTATTGAAAACAAACCATGTGATGACTTCCGAGATTTGGCATAGCGAAAGAAGGAAATGACGGAAGTTGTGGAGCCGTTAAGTTCTTTATGGACCTCTTCTTTGGTGGAACGGCTCGAGTACCATCGCTTACATTGTCCGAGAAATATTTTGTTGGGACTGGTGGAACTGAAAACAATAATTATTAATGTGCAGTAAAATACAAATATTTTAGCTCTGTTGAAAGTGAATAATTTTATACATTGAATTGAAATTATAATTAATTTCACTTAATATACATATTATCTCAAATGTAATACCGCAAGATCCTTTAGTATATAAACAAAAATACAGCAATCTCGCATATTTTTAAATTAAAGAATCATCAAATATTACGTCCAAATAATAATACGATAAAAAATAACAAAATCCAAAGACATACATATATTGGGTTGATGCAAAAATTATGACCGTTTTACATGTAAAATCAAACTTTTTTTATTTGTATTATTTATTTAATCAATTATATAATTTCCAGCAGTTCTTATAACCTTCTCTCATCTTTCTATCAACTTATTTATACCAGTAGAATAAAATTCTGTGGATTTTGATGCGAAAAATGTAGCAAGGGATGTTTTTACCTGCCCTATTGTATTAAATTTTTTATCATATTTTTTTTTTGTAGTGATCGGAATAAATGAAAATCAGAAGGAGCAAGATCTGTAGAATACAGTGGATGCTTGATAACATCCCAATTCAACTCATTTAGCTTGTGTTGGGTCATCAAAGCCACATGTGGTCGCGCGTTGTCGTGATGAAACACTACCCGTTTTCTGTTTACTAATTCTGGTCTATCTTTTTGAAGGGCCATGTTCAATTTGGATAATTGCTGACAATATCGTTCTGTTTTCTAAACAGCCAATATATATATAAAACTAAGATACTTTATACAAATAAGACCTTTGTTTCCCCATTTACCTTTTTCTTCGCCATTTGCGGCTAGCGATTGTTTAAGCCTCTCACTTCGACCTAACGAGGGCTTCAATTCATGTATACTTAATATCTCTTCATTTTCATAACCTAAAATCAGATATCACAGGTTTTGAGCATAAAGAAAGTTGAATTATAGCAATGTTTACTTCACAACATTTTTAACAATGGCATTTCAATGAGTGTATTGATTGTATTTTGTTAAATACATACAGTTTAAAAATAAAAGACATGGAAAAATTATGGGTAGAATGAATCAGTACACAAGCATATAAATAAATCACTTAAGCCAACCGATGACAGGTCGTAAGCCCTGTAAACGCAAGCATCAAGAATACATTTTGAAAACTATGATTTTCCTAGTTTTATTCACTTACTTATTTTACTGCTTTACTTAAAGTAAAGCAGTAAAATGTTTCAATTTATCATCCTACATTGAAATAGGTAATAATAATAATAAAAATAATTCAAGTATTTTACCAATATATTTCACAAGCGCTTCATCTCCATCAATCATCGTAATCACAGCCTCATATTCTAAACCGTCTACAGAATATATGGCTCTGCAGAAATCTTCAACATTCCAGGTATTTGTAGGTATATCAGTTCCATTTTCTTCAGTGTCTTTGTAGTGATTGTTATTACTATGATTTTTTTTATTTGGTTTACCCTGTTTGGAATTTGAACCTTTGGAAGTGTTTTTTACTGGAACATAAATAATTTTGATAGAATAATTATTTAATACATAATGTATAATAAAATCCACAATGTTTAGTGGCAAAAATTGAAATAATGTGACTATATTATTTTAAACTTCACAGATTTTCACAGATATCTAATAGTTTAATGTGTTCATTAAGTAGTAATGCAATAAAATATTACCCTTTTGCCTGTACCATATAAGAGCAAAAAAGGGCCTTTGCCTTATTTAAATAAATTTATATTGCTTGCACCTGGCCCGTGCACAAAAAATGGGCCTTTGCAGATTTGCCCATACCTGGTACGGGCACCCCGGCGAAGAAAAAGTTCGAGCTGATTTTACTGAAGCAACGGCGGTAGTAGTAAATTAAAATGGAGTTAAGAACTACAAATACTAGATGGGAAACCTTTGTACATCTAAGATCAGTTTTAAAAGTAGTTAAAATTCTATTAGTTTAAACATTCAATAAAAATCATAAAAACAGAAAAATGAAGTTATTTAATGCCTTGCAATTTTTTGATTATCACAAATAAATAAGCTGCTATTTTTTCAAATAAAACATTAATTAAAACCCATCAAAGGGCTAAGTAGATCACCCAAGACGTGTCAACTTTAATTTTTTTAAATCAAATAGTTATTATCCTGATAAATTAGAGATAAACATGGTAAGGGTAATAACATCAAAAAAAGTATGTATTATTGAAGTTATTTTTCAAAATCTATCACTATTATAAACTCCACCACTTTTATTATCTGTGTCCCATAAAATAAATACCATCCTTAATTTTTACAATTAATAAAAATTATATTTCTTTTCAACAACTAAAAGTAGCAGATGTTTAATTCGGTGATTTAATTTGATCCTCCATGACTTACTAGTAGTTGTGTTGTGGCTCATATCCCATATACTTGAAATCTGACACCGCGAAAAGTATACAACTCAATTTTATAACACAATTATCAAGAAGATAAGAAGTCAAAAACCACCATCAAAACAATCTTTGTAAAGTCATATAAGCAGGCACATAAGTAATATATACATAGTCATATAAGTAATATAAAGTATGTAATTTATGGTGTAACCAGAAAAATATTTGTTAATAGAGCTCTCAAATTCCAACATTGGAAGTTTTATTGTTTTTGTATAAGCGTTACCAATCTTTATTTTTTTGAGGTTTTTTTTAAATATTATTTTGTTGAAACATTTATTTGTTAACTATGTATAATATAAGGTTGGGACTGTCCGGAGCATTTCGTCGTAACGTCGTTCGAAGCGAGGACTCCGACTATGGATGGAGCGCTCGGTTCGCTGTATTGACTACGAATGCTCGCATTATAACGCGTTACGTTATGACAAAATGGCTTCAGTCAGTCCCCACCAATAAACATATAAATACATATATACATTCGTTTAAAAAAACAAAAATATAATTATCATTTTTTTGCAGAGACCCACCAAGGTACCTTATGTGTCTTGTCAGTGAAGTTCATTTTACATAGGTTTTTTTTTTATTTTTTTTATCTATTTTAACACACTACATACAAAAATACATACAAAAAAAAATTGTGTTAATATTTTTGGAAGTTATATTGTATCTGTATAAAGTTTACTATTCTGTGTGAATATTCATGAAATTTCTATTATATATGCATAAACATTACCATTTTTTGTGTTCGTATTCATCGCTAAACGTTTTGCAACTTCAGATTTGGCAATTTGCAAGGCATTATCATAAACTTCAATCAACTCTTCGTCATCCCAAGGGTCAGATCCATCAATACTCTCCGACTGCAATCAAACACCATGTTGGAAAAAGAAAATAAGAATTACAAATATCGAAAGTTTAAATTTCCTCAATTTTGCATTTCGGGTCTTTAATGCAGTATTATTCAGAGTAATATATTTCGTTGGTTTATTTCATTCATGTGAGGAGAATGGAACCACCCAGACTCCCCCAATATTGCACTGAACGGCCAACCCCACGATAGATGACTCCCGGGCAGACCACCAAAGAGATGGATTGACAGCTGGGAATCAACATCGTAGGAGGGCAGGAGGCTAACCATAAAAACAGGCCACAAGCCCTACACCAAACAGAAGAAGATGAATATATTTTACCAGGTAAAAAAAAACGAAATAGAACTGGAACATTAGGTCAATTTATTTCAGATTTTTTTTCCAAAATACATTAGAGTAATAAAATACATGTGTATAACACACTGGTTCAGTACATAACCAAAAATAATCATTAATAAAAACAAGTTATTAAAATGAATAATCGCTCGAATGGGTAGTTTTATACAATTAAAGCTAAATTACTATTATCATAAAAGAGTTTTGGATCTAAAATATCATTGCTTACGTTGTAAAATATAAAAAAGGATAATTCTTACATTTTTATCTCTCACGTACAAATATTGCGGGGAATCAGTCATTTTATAGGGAAATATAAATTTAAAATAGATTTAGAAACGTAAAATTTAAAGTGTCCAAATAAAATACAGTTTTCACTTCGTGGAATTTAGTTTTATTGTAACGTTCTAAAACACTTGTAATTTTTGACTGACAAATGAAACCCAGAACCAAAAAACGTTTTGTATTCATTCCATATGTTTCCACACGTAAAAAAAACATCGTTGTCTATGTTTTTCCCACGTCATAAAATAACGGGGCATTTAGTACAACTCGAATTAATTTCAGTAAAAAAAGGTTACAGAAATATCATTACTTTTCTACCCTAATTTACAATTTGGAAAATATGTTAAATAGTAATAAAACGTATAAATAATAAAAAATTATAGTAACTTATAACCAATAGTACAAAAAAATGGAACAGCTGCTGCGTATTCAAAATTACAAGTGAAAAATATAATTAAAATAGTTTTAATGGAGAAAGTGATGTTAATTGGATATCCTTTGACCCTTTTTATATTTAAGTAGTGCATTGGGTACCGCATCAGCTCGACAAGGTGTGTCATCTAGACTCTAGATAACACCCCACAACTTGGCGACTTTTGCGATGATTACCAACTTATTTTTATCTGAATTGGATAATATGAATACCAACGACATGTGATTCAACAGGAAGGCTCTGCGTGTCACACAGCTCATGCCAAATTAGATATTCTGCACGAGCGATTCAAGGGCACTGCTATCTCACGTGGAGGTGCTGTGAACTGGCCACCGAGATCGTACAATTTGACCCCGTTAGACTTTTTCTTGTAGGGTTTCCTTAAGTCGTAGGTCTATGCGAATAAGCCACAAACCACAGTGACTCTCAAAGCCAACATAACCCATATCATAGATCAAATTCAGCTAGAGCTATGGAAAATTGGACATTTCGGATGCGCGCCACCTACAGAAGCCGCGGCGGTTATTTAAACGATATTATATTTCATACATATTGCTACCCGTAGAATCCACGGCGCATACTTTGGGAGCCCCTGGTCTGTATATTTTAGATTTTGGTGTGCCGTGGAATTCTAGGAATAATTTTGGTGTGTCGTAGGTGAAACAAGGTTGTGAAGCACTGACCTAGAGAATAATTATATAAAGATAGGGTAATCAGTCATACGTTCTAGATTTATAGATATGAAAATGGAATCTGTTGATGCAAATGAATATTTTGAATTAGGGAGGAATAGTAAATAATATAAGAAAATATAATAATATGGTGTTAGCGATGGGTAGAATGTACAGTTTTGAATACGCGTACTTGTACTAGTAAGTGCCATTAATAACCGTTTATATTTTTGACATGAAAAACTACTTTAATTTGAAAAGTAGAAAAGGCATAAAATTACTAATTTCATGATGCGTCTGTCCCTGTAAGAGGACCTCCATTGATATGGAAAACGGTGAAGGTTTTGTAAAAAAATAATGTTACATTATTTTTATTTGTCTTCTGTCTAGCTTGGGTAGATTTTTTTCCTATGAAAATAATATTATATACAATAGGTAGGTGTAACTGGGATTTGTAATGTTACATGCTAGATAAATTACATACGATATAGCTATTGAACTCAGAATTAAAAAAGTAGATGTCAGTTGTCTTTGAAATTTATAAAATGGCCGCCGGTCTGTTACTGTGACGTATTTGTGGAATTTGTTATTTTCAAACAAGGTGATTCAATTGTGTGATATTTTATAAAGCGTTCTGTGTTAATTTTGTGAAAGTGCGTGTATCTTATATTTCCAACCCTCAAAAGGTAGGCCATTTCATATTTTATAAATTAGTTTACTAATAGGTCACGGTCGTATATTTGAAGGCGGGTAGGAATATCCACAAGAATTTTTACAAATGTCAGATGTTTAAACTCTTACATCGTTATGTATTTTAAAATGTACATTTTAATATCAATAAAATGTTCCATAGATGATTCGAAGTTGTATATTGAGTGCGCTATAATTTATGTTAACTTGTACGATTGATTGTTGATGTCTGCGATAACATATTGTTTAGTGTTTTCGATTGATTTAGTTTTATTATTTACGCTCGTTTTGAATGGAAAGTAAGCTCTTGATACGAATAAAGATATATTTTAAAGTTATTATGCATTATTGAGTCAATGTGCGCAATTTATCTTTCGTTATTTATCACGACAGGTGAGAGGGGGCACCCACGTCAATTTGTGTAGTCCGGTGTATACACTCTTGACAATGTGGATATTATATTTACCATGAGGAATCGGGAGTACAGGTGGAATGCTATTTTTACGAAATACCCAGTATTTTAGATAAAACTCCTTGAAAATACACATTATTTAGCAGAATTATTAATTACGTTGAACACTTGCTATGATGTACGGTGGCAGGTTTGATACAGGCAGTAAGTAGGTTCCTTTACACAACAGCCTGTTTTTATGGAAATAATTTCTTCGTAATATTTTATTTCCTTAGAAGTATCGTACGTGTAAAATATTTTATATAATTTTATTGTATGTATGTTACGACAAAAAAAAATAGGTATATTTCGTTACCTTATTTTATTTTGCAAAAAAAAAAATTATCATTTACATATTTATTAGTTGATACTATTAATATTTTAATTCGTTAAGAAATGTCAAGTTGAATGTTAATTTATTTATAGTTTTGGAGTTTAATTTGTAGAACCCCATTTTAATTTATATATTAAATGTTAAAATCTAACACCGATTTTTAGTGCCTACTAAATTATATTTTATTATTTAAAACACCTTGAAACCAAATTTGTTACAATTGTTTCGTTTGTTTTTATGTGTTTTTAATAATAATATACAATTTAGTAGACTCTAATAAATCAGTGTTTGATTTTAACATAAGTATATAAATTAAATGTTAATACACCACTCCCTAATTATTTACGTAGGTAATATAATAATAAGTTAGTAAGTTATAGAATAATCATAAGGAGACTTGTACGAATTAGCAGTATATCAAGTTACAGAAGTTAGCACGAGTACGGGCATGCAACCCTGAATGTCTCATTACTGCTAGTTTCATTTTCCCAACTAATCTTCCTCGTCCATTACCTTTATAATAATATAACAGTTATATCATTTATCCAGAGCTCCGCCCTTTTACTCCTCTTTCCCCGTTGTTGATTTTTTTTAGAAATTCCCTCCACAACTAATTACAGTAAGCCCCCCTATAACGTTGAGATAGGTTCCGAACGCTATAGGGGGTTTATGTTTTGAATTGTATTATTGCATTTTAACCGGCTGAAATTACTGAAACGTGTCATTATTAAATTAAAATACATTCTAAAAACATTTTCCCCCTATAACGTTCCCCATGATAATGCTGTACCTATCTCAACACTACAGGGGGGTTTACTGTATATAACAGCGAAGAAAACATCCACCTTGTACTTTGTGCTAGGTAAATTGACACGCAACGATAATAATTATTATCGTTTTTTTATGTATTGTTATTTATGTATGACAGATCTTTATACTTGCATTGACCTTAACCTTGGATAATAATTTATTATGTTGGAGTCACAAGTTAGTCATTCTTAAAGTCAATATTCACATTAAAAAAATGTTTTTGACGAGTGGAATATTTTATTATTACAAATAGTCGAATAATCAATTTATTTTAGGATTCATTCCTCATAATAATGTCAAAGGATTTTAATTAATGTTACTTTAAATTGGCAATTGATTGATAACAAATATAATAGATTTGAATCAAAACACGAATTATGATTCTACTGAATTTATTTATTTTTATGACAGTTATTTCGCAATATATCACTCACTCCTTTCAAGAACGTCATAAATCAAAAAACTTGATTTTTCAGGAGAACGTTTTTAAAGTTTAAAATATGACACAATGTATTAAAAATAAATATCAAGCCACTTATTGAACTTTTTACTGTGCAACAGATCTTTTTAGGTAAAACCTGAAGGTTTTTTCTCAATTTGAAAAATATTTAGTATATTTAAAAAAATAATTAACAATACCTTTTCTTCAAAATGCAAAAACAACACTTTATGCCCTGTAGCGGGTAAATATTAAGTTAAAAATTTGCCGCTTTTGCTGGGATATAGTACATTTTCTGGGCATTCCGAAAACATGCACAACTGAAAATTTACGATTTTTGATTTATGACGTTCTTGAAAGGAGTGAGCGAAGTGTAAAAAGCGACCATTTGAGCCAGGCAAATGCCGGATCGTGAGCCCTGGGATGGTCAGACTTTCACCTTCTTTAATATAAAAGAAATATTAGATGTTTCATCTCAAGTTAAGACACCTACATATAATATTAAAATAATCATCTAATGTTACAGAATAAGACCACCATGTTCGTGGAGCCAAACGCGTTTTATCCGCTTCGACTTATTCCCCGCCTGCCCTTGATTATTTAACACCTCGGTAACGGGTGCCTAGGGAGATTGTAAGCGTAGAATGAACGTGACTTTGGGGTATAATATTCCGACTTAATATCAATGGCTACAAATAAAGAAAACCCCTTACCTTTTATTAGGTGGTCACTGCGTAATCGGGTCACGAGGGATTTTCCCGATGAGCTCACGTGTATGATGTAGCTGCCCCCCCTAGTATCGGGAAAACTACGCGTACATTGCATCAGTAAAATGACTTTTCAATAGGGTCTTTTCATACATTGGGGCTACGGTTTAAATGTATTAAATATTTAATCTCTTTGTGACGATTCTAATGTTGCAAAAAAAATATTTAAATATGTCTTGTTATTTATATTTTTTTGTTTTAAAAATAAGCAACTACGAAATGACCGATTGTTGGATAATTTGAAAAATGATGACAACATTTATTGCCCCATGCCATGTTTTCAAGTAACCTCCCACAAAAGCGAGCTCGTACGTACGTACTGGTTTTATTCTAAGTATGTACGGAGTATAAAAAACGTAACGACTGCCTGCACGGCTGTCGAAACTTAAAACACAGTAAGGGACATTTTTTTTGTAGTATGTTTTTTTTTGGACTAAGTAGAATCTACTGACTCCAAAAATGCAAAAAAACGTACTACAAAAAAATGTCCCTTACTGTGTTTTGAGTTTGGACAGCCGTGCTACGTCGAGCACATGAAAATGATCTTGCTACGTCGAAGATTACTTAGCACACGAAAATGATCTTTAGAGGTAATTTGAAATATGCATATTAAAGACATGTTTAGAAATTTCGTTTAATATATGTAGTACTTAAATAATACAAAATAAAACCTACTTTTATGGTCGTAATTATGTATTTATTATTTTTTGATACGTGGAAAAATCCTATCCCGATTGTTATAATCAAGTGACGCATAGTTGAACGTACCCAGTTTCTATAACCATGTTATTTGTTTTCATTCCACCTTGTTATTTATTATTCTTGACTTTGTGTTAGTTCATGTGTTTGTATAATTGTGCGTTCATTTCTGTTCGTTTGTCAGCACCCTTTTTTCCTACGCTTAATACCAAATTGCTAGTCTATAGATATTAGCACTATCTAGGAGGCACTGCATACAGCCTAGGGTCATCATATCGTGATGTCGTCATTCCAACGGCTAATTCATTTCTCGCGGGGGCTCGTCGCGTCGTTGCTAACATTTCCGCTTTCTTCCATCCACTCGCCGAGTTGAATGAATAATTAGGCACCTATTTCAAAATCAAACACCATGCTATCAAATACTGCGTAGGTTCCTACTACCGGAGGGCCGATCAGTTAGTGCAGCGGTTCTCAAACGGTATTTCTCCGCGGAACCTGGGAATTGCGCATAATAATGACAAGGTTTCTGTAAATAACAGCAAAAAAAAAATATTTTAAGTTTTACTTGCTAAATACCACTTTTTTCTTAAAATCTATTGTAACACGTGTTTCGATGCATTCCGCATCATTTTTAAACGACGTATGTGAAAAGCTAAGTAGATTTTTTAAATAGTGGTATTTACCAAGTAAATCTTAAATTAAAAATGGATAGATTTTACCACAAAGTGAATGGCTAATGAATTGAAAAAAAAGAAATAGTCTGTTTTGAGAATCGGTCTTCTGGAGTTGTAACAGATCTTAATATGTTTCTAAATGGAGTAGTATTTTTTTGTGTTTTATTTTATTTAAGATTTGTCATTGTAGTGAGTAGGGTTTGTAAGAATAAAAAAATACAACACTATTGACTTTCCATGCACAAAACACTGATTGCCCGTCATGTGAGCTTCATGATACGGTCGTGTGTGAATTAACTACCTGTCACTCATAACGCTATAGGAAGCTACATGTCGTTGCAGCAGGTACGTACATAATTACCGAGAGTGGATGTGGCAGGTAGCAGGTATCTGGTAGCGCGGACCGGAAGCGGAAATACGCAACGGGCGCCACGCACGCGCGCCTTCTTGCGTCCTACGCTCTGTTTTTGCACTGAATATATTTTGCTGGAAAACTATCTATGGAAATGTATCGCCGCCACATTGTGTTGGCCTCAACATTGAGCACAATGTTGGGTTCAATAAGTTACGTGATTTTCAAATCACGTAAATTATTAACGAGGTGGTCATGTTCTCCAGATTATTGGATGTATAAATGAAATATGTTTGATGAGATGCAGATGGTGTTAGCGGAGGCACTTGGGGTAAATGACTTGACTCCTATATGGGACAGAAAATGAAGGAAACGATAATTTTAGCAATGGCTGCGGTTCTGGGGGTTGGATACCCGTACTCGTATATGCTTGTGCAAGTTTATCATACTAGTTGCTGTAAATTTATGCGACATATTATGGGGGTTAAATGCCATACTAATTATCTTGCATGGTTCATTTTATTAATTGATTTTACAGTAAGTGGAAAAATCTATCCATTTTTAATTAAGTTTTACTTGGTAAATACCACTATTTCTTAAAACCAAATATGACGCGTGTTGCGATGCATTCAGCATCATTTTCAAACACCGTAAGAAAATGGTGCTTGAAAATGATGCGGAATGCCAAGTAAAACTTAAAATGATGCGGAATACTTACCAAGTAAAATCTTAAATAGAAATGGCTAATTTTACCCTAATATGGGTTGAATTTTTGTTTAGTCGCTGTGAAGATTTATTTTATCTTTTTTGGTAGCCTTAAATTTTAAAAATATTCATCGCACATCACGTCTTATGATATTCGTTTTGTCATTTCACGTAAATTAGTTGTTTCTTTTTCGTCGAATTAATGAATGTCATATTTGTTTTATTGAATTCCTCCGTGACATTTGAACCACAGATCGTCCACACGTACGCAATTTTGTAGAATGTCGTCAAGGTATGCGATTATTATTCCGTATATTGAGTTGTATAATGGAATATTGAATAATAATGTTTGATATTAACTGCGGATCAGGAGTTTTACTGCAATTTTATTCGTGTTTGTTAACAGCTATAATAATATATATTTTGTATTTTTATATACTTATATCATATACTCGTAAATTGTATTTTAATTTAAGTTTTACTTAATAAATACCACTACTTTATAAATCTATTGGGACACGTATTTGGATGCATTCCGTATCATTTTTAAAAACCGTTTGTGAAGCTAAGTCTAAATTTAATAGTTGTGTCCTGGGACTTAGAAGGTTGAAGGATTAGATAGATTTTACCACAAAGTGACTGCCGAATCAATTAATGAAATCTTTTATTTTTCCACTGTAATATATTCCAACTTGAAACTACGAAATACATTCACCGAGTGCACTTATATAAAGAGTAAAAATGTATACTCGTCGCTCTTCATGCATATATCTTCGTCTTCTTTTCTGCCAAGGTCTGGCCAGATTTACATGGTAATGTATTCCCGCGTTCGCTTCCAGAGATTTCTACGGGAACGAGGGAAATGACGTCTCGCGGTGTGGGGTAAATCACGGATCGGTATGCAAATGATATTTCTTTATTCCCGGATATGCGACTCGTAAAGTGCCGAGAGTTTTGTGCGTATGGGTCTTCTTTCTCACTTTTATACGGACTTCAAAGCGCGCCTCGGAATGCCTTCGATTCGAAACGACCCAAGAAGTGTACATGACGTTAATTCCACATTCCGAAGAAAATCCTCACGCATGTTTATAACCAGAAACCGGCCATTTGTAAAATTTATCGTGTTAATAAATGTAGCATACAAATATTACAACGAATTTGTCATTGCCGTTACAAATATTTAGTTTTAGTACTTATAGTATAGGTATTTTTCTTCTTTTTCTTTAACCCCTATTCGCACCCAGATAGTAGGTACATAGGGCACCGCGTCTGATCGACGCAGTGTTGACATAATCACGATTACAAGAACACAAAAACTAGATTCGTGGATACAGGAGGGGAATACTTCGATGAATGCAGATGATGTACGTTAAGGATTAAGGTAAACGTTTGTATATGGGAAAAGGAATGGAGAAGTAAGGTAGGCCAAGCAGAATAGCCACAATGACTAGGGCACTGGGAGTTGCATATCCGTAATGAATAATGCTTATTTTTTATTTAAAAAAATTACATGCACTTGGTTTTACTCAATCAATGTTTTTTTCATATTGAAACAATAGAAAAATGAAATTTATATCTAACCGGCTTCGCTAGTTTTAAATTTTAAATATTTGTGTTCCCCTCGTAAAACGTTATGTTGTAATATTTGTAATCTAAATGATTATTACTATCAATAATAATGATTTAGTAAATAATAGTTTTTCTGCCTTTTATTATTATTGATAGTATTTCAAATTACCGTGATTTGACAAAGTAGGTTTATCTAATGGTGCCATGGTAGTTGGGAAATTATTTACACTATACATTATGAAAAGAGGTTGTTAAATACGATCACATTCAATAATAATTTTCACATTTATCAACTCTCTACGTTTTTTAAGCTAGTTTTCAATGCCAAAACTAAATACATACCTAGATTAGCCAACTTCGCGGGTACGCAACGTTAATGCAAACATTAACACACATGGCATTCAAAGTTTATCTTGTTCATTTTATAAATATGTAAGAATAACAATGAAATAATTGTTGACTTTGTTAAATATCTCGCCAATTAGGTCAGAAGATTGAAAGCTGTTATTGTAAAAAATATATTTCAGCGGTTTTATAAAATGAGTATTGTGATTACTAAACGAATGTTTACGCTTATTTATAAATATTGTTATAATTTGACCCTGTAATCAGATTTTCCAAGATAAAAAATATTAGGCCTGTTTTAACCCCTTGTATCTTACTATCATCTAAATATCTTAAAATCATCATATTCTCTAGTAAATTACGCTCAACACGCATTTGTCAAAAACTAGCAGCCAATTTATATCAGTATCTACTTATTTATGCAGTATTTTATAAATTGTCTCTGGTGTTTCTGACAATTCAAAGTTGACGTCATTTTGCGCATGACTAGACCTTTATTTTTATAGGAATTTATGAAATATACAAATTTAAGGTAATCGCGTGTTAAACCATAAAAAATACATTTTAACCCAAGTTGTTATTTTGTTCTTCTTATTCTTGGTGTAGGCCTTGTGACCTGTTTTAAAGAGGGATTAGCCTCCTACGATATCGATATCCCAGCTTGGCTGTCCAAACTTAAAACACAGTAAGGGACATTTTTTTGCATTTTTGGACTAAGTAGAATCTACTTATTCTAAAAATGCAAAAAAAAACGTACTACAAAAAATGTCCCTTACTGTGTTTTGAGTTTGGACAGCCGAGCTGTCAATCCATCTCTTTGGTGGCCTGCCCATGAGTCACCTACCTTTGGGGGTGGCCGTGCAATGCAATGTGGAGGAGTCTGGATGGTTGTTTTGTTAATTTGTTGTATTTACTTTTTTTTTTCACGCTTTTTCGATTCCTGATAAACATTTGATGATAAAACTATCATTTCATTTTCTCAATATATAGAATAGCCATCAGGCATGTCATGAAAATGCCTGAGAACAGCTGGTATCGGATGACGAATGACAGAACGTGGATGCGTTTGAAAGAATTTCCTTATATTACAAAATTTTCCACTGCTCGTCGTGCAATTGTGTCAATAAGAGGAATATTATAAGTTGTATAGGTAATTTTACTATTGTTTACTATCGCATCGCATATTTTGTACGCTCGCCTGACCGTGAAATGGTTTTAATTAAAAATTTATGCAATTTTCTAACGATATTGAAAGTCACTCTCTCGCTTGTAGCTTGTAGAGGCTTCTAGGCAATTTCTACTTTGTCTAGTATCTTCGGGAAATGTTACACGCTCAACACTATCGGTTGCAATCGTTTGAATAATTTAGTGCAGTCTCGAATAAAATAATAGTTAATTCTTAAAAGAGTGTAATAAATTATTAGTGATATACGAGTATAGTGGCAAAATAATACTATTTGACTGAGCGTTTTAAATTAATCTGTATATACATAGGTGTGTAATAGGTGATTTTGATAGGATATTTAGGTATTCCAAGTAGCTCAGGGTGTGAGACATTAATGCTATATGGGAAAGGAAACAGAGAATAAATTGTAGGTATAAAAAGCAGTATGGCAGTAATGGCTAGGCCACTCACGGTTGCTTACCCATACTCGTAATAGCTTGTTTCGTACAATTCTTATTTGTACGTGACCCTTGAGGATGATTATATAGAATTTATATAACAACAACGAAAACTTTATGGCGACATGTGTTTCGATGCATTCAGCGTCGTTATCAAACACCGTATATGATGCTGAATGCATCGAAAGACGTGTCATAATGATTTTAAGAAATCGATATTTACCAATTAAATTTCAATTAACAAATAGATGTATGTAATAGGGGGTTGAATTAGTTCTCGCCGTTTATAAAAATTTAATATTTCTCTGTGATTTAAATAGATTCCTTTCGTTTTTTTTGTTTTCCTGTCCCCTGCTGCCTCGAACACCCTCGTGGCACTTTCAACGGCCTCAAACCGCCTCAAAATTAAGGCTATGGGCCTTGTTCATCGGCAGGGAAACTGGGTCCCGTATGCTCTGAAGGAGAGAGATATGGAAAGGCGACTTTGCATGTGTGATTCACTCTTACAACGGCATCACAGAAAAGGTTTTTTGCATCGCGTCATCACCAGCGATGAGAAGTGGATCTTCTTCGACAACCCCAAACGCCGCAAAGTCATCTGCCAGCCAGGTCAGCCACTCCCTGCTGAAGCCAGCATTGCAAAACGCAACATTCACGGCTCAAAAACGATGCTTTGCATTTGGTGGGATCAGCAGGGAGTATTTTTTTTCGAGCTTCTCAAAGCAGGCCAACAGTCACAGCAGAGGTTTACAAGCAGCAAATGATCAAACTGAACACAGCAATTGAAGAAAAACGTCCAGAATACGCAGCCAGGCACGAGTCGATTCTCATTCTGCTCGACAACGCGCGCCCTCAAGTTGCCAAAGTGGTAAAAGAACAGATAAACTCCTTTGGCTGGGAGGTTCTGTCACACCCGCCCTACTCCCCTGACGTCGCACCATCCGATTATCATCTGTTTCGGTCCATGCAGTATGGATTATCGGGAGAAATTTTCAAAAGTTATCGAGAAGTCGAGTTATGGGTTGAAAATTTGATTGCCTCAAAAGACAAGGTTTTCTTTTATAGGGGAATACGACTTCTTCCTGAAAGATGGGCCAAAGTAGTCGAGAAAGAAGGGCTATACTTTTAATAAATTCTTACTTTTAAAAAAAATTATATTTTCAATTCAAAATACTACAAAAAACGGCGAGAATTAATTCAACCCTCTAATATTATATATTACCACAATGTGCCTGACGATCCAATGAATGAAAATAGAAATTATTTAAATAATTTAGTTTTCTTTCATATCTTCTTCTTCAAACCCTCATACGCACCCGTTGGTGCATAAGACACCATCGTTATCGTGATCGTTAACACATGAATGAAAGGTGATCAGCCCTTCGCTTCAGGTCCAGAGTAATATTGAATAAATATCAGAGTGAAAAAATCATTTACATTTATTTGACCCCCCCTCTGGGAATCGAACCCGGGGCCTCCAGTACGCTAGCCGAGCGTGCTGACCATTACACTACGAAGGCGGGCATTCTTTCATACAGTACCTGGTAAATATGTATGTACATAGGTATGCATACTCGCCCATGTGACAATCATTGGATTAATTATCGCTTGCAAATGAATATAATTTGTTTCCAATACGAATAAATAATTATGTCGGCCAGGTAGGCCCCACTTGTAACGCAGTAGTGTCATGAACTTATCCAGCTCCCACGCGCCCGGCCCGCTAAGGACAATACCTATCCCGCCTGAATGCGGTGAATCGGGTTGATACCAGGTACCTACTCGTGTGTTGTATCGCGTGTCGCGTCAATTCATCCGGAAGCTTTTATACGTAATCTTTTATGTAGGATTTCACGGCCACACCTCACCACTCGACCCTCGACACTCGACACTCGACACTCGACACAGTAGTGTTTTGGTTTAATCCACACAATGGATATCGCGACATTCCGAGAGACAAAACGAGTAAAATAATAATATTTTCAGAGAGAATTCCAACGTTTTCTCGAGGAACAATACACGGTTTAGTTAGAAAGGATTGATGATAAGTGTGAAACTTCCATATATGGTATGCCGTTTATCAAATCGCATTCTTCGCGTCGCCATTTCGTTCGTAAACAATGCTCCGATATTTGCCAAACAATTCGGATGATGCGCAGTAACCGGCGTTAGTACTAATATGTAGGTATTATTTTTTCACATCTCAACACAGATGAAGAAAAATATGGAAGTCTGGGTATTTACAGGGCTTACGACCTGTCACCGGCTGGTTAAGTGATCACTTTACACACGTGTAACATTCACCATTCTACTCATGATTG
Source organism: Brachycentrus maculatus (assembly GCF_059751285.1). Lineage (NCBI taxonomy): Eukaryota > Metazoa > Arthropoda > Insecta > Trichoptera > Brachycentridae > Brachycentrus > Brachycentrus maculatus. Next base: position 1,121,984 of record NW_028280859.1, read on the forward strand.
ACAACCTCATTTATTCCGAAGTCATACACATATGATCAATCTCATGACGTTCCATGATTGAGTTCTCAACACCTTGTATTATTCTCGATAGTTAATAATCTTATTCTAGATAGAAAGCTTTCTTAAGGCCTTACTGGCAAATAAGGAATTTACTAAGCGACTAAAACTCTTTTTTTCAAAATTATACATTTATTTCTAAGAAATTTTTATTTTCAATACATAAAAAAAGGGAAACCAAGCCAAGATTGATATTAGTGATTTTTTTTACTCATATCTTTATTTCATATCACCCTGGACTGATATCTGAATCGCAGGGCTGATCACCTTTACGTTATTAACGATGAGTTAACTCTGCGACGATAGGGATCAAATGAGTAAAATGTATCCTTGTTACAACAATTTTCATGTACCTTTATGTCCTTTCGGAGCGATCGCTGTCCGCGATTGTGCTTCGAATATCTGACAACCATGTCGTATTTCATTTGTATTGGTTGAAAATGGGGTCATGACTAGATGTAAATGCGTACATTCGTTATAGTAATTGTATGATTTTGTATTTACATACGCTCGTATTATTGCGGTTGGAGTAGCACCTTGTCCGACATAAACGTGCTTATGATGTGCAAAGTGCAAATAGTGCGATTGTTAAATTAATAACGACTTGCGTGACGCCAATCCTTCTTGCATCCAGCGTCTTCTCTTGGGACGTACCAAAGCTCTCTTAAAATTGTAATTTATTTCTTTGTTTCAAAACATATAACATATATAATATTCCATATGATTAATAATAATAATAATAATAAAATTGGATAACTTAGCGCCATTTTCGTAAAAAAATACCTCAAGGGCGCTTCACGGTGAATGAATTGGGGAAAATATTATGGTGGAAATGATTTAGAAAACAAATGTGTTTTTAGTCTTTTTCTAAAGATCATCTCACTCTCACTATTTCTAACCATTGGTGGAAGAGCATTCCACGCCGTCGGTCCTGCAACAGCAAAGGCACGCTCGCCAAATTTAGTGCGTTGCTTGCGAGCTGGTAAGATAACTTTGCCCATTGCAGATGTTGTAGCCGATCGAACCGTGAGACGTCTATCAACCAATTCATCTGGAATACACAGCTCCTTAAGATACTCTGGAGCCATATTGTGTATTGATTTATACATGAGTAGGCAGAGTTTATACTCAACCCTTTCTGGAAAGCGTAACCAGTGGAGTTTGTGAAGTAGTGGGGTGATGTGACTGAATTTAGAAATTCCAAAAATTAGTCTCGCTGCTGCGTTTAACCCGTGTATATACCGTTACATTAATTTATTGATTAATTTCCATTTCTCATTTTGGGACATGGGATTAAAGTTGACAAGACTGAAACACAAATAAAAGAAAGTTTAAAAAATATAAAAAAATAAACAAAGTTAACACAGGGCAAAATATAAAACAATAAACGGGTATTGTAAATAGGTATAAAAAAAACATAATGTAAGAAGCATGTTTAAAATAAACAAATGAGAAAATATTACTAATCACTAACACAAATATCTTTTCGTTAATGGTATGTTTATAGCTTTTTTTTTCTACTTTTTTTTCAATTAAACAATAGAGACACTTTAAAAATTGCAATAAAATCAACTTTTTTAGTCTTTTTGTATGTCAACAATAGGGAGGAAGAAATCGATGTGTTTTCAGAGGAATTGCTCTAGACTAAAATAATTTCGTTTATTTATCCGGGTTTATATGGATGACTAAAGTATTTTTGTTTTAAATTGTGTATGGCAATTTTCTTCTTCTTATTGTACCGCTTCACGCAATTATAAAGTATGGCAATTATTACGGCAATTTTTGCTTTGTCTGCAGCCGCTCTAAACAGCGACTCAGTGCTACAGTGGAACTACTCTATCAAGTTTTAAGCCAGGATATACGTCTTCTTCTAATGCTGCATTTACGTTCCACTTTATCTCGCAATAAAATGCGTAATTATTTCGTATTTCTCTCCCCTCGTAAAATTCCCAAAGTTTTTTTTTTCTTTATAGTGTCGACACGTTTTTCTCAGCTTTGCATTATTTCCTTATTCTTCTTTCGAATATCTATGATACATCGTTTTTCCACACATTGTTTGAATGAACGTATTTTGACTGATCATCATTACTCGATGCCCCACTTCCGTACATTAGGGTTGGTACCGAGACCCCGTCGTGCACTGCTAGTTTAGCTTCCACTGTTAGGCCTTAGCTTGGTTCAACTGATTTCAGTACACCATTCACTCTATTCCTGGCAATTCACCCTCCTTTCTATCTCAGAAAAAATTAAAATCCTAAAAAATATATATTAATATGAAAAAAACGAGCTTTTGACTCTGGCTTTAATATTATATCATGGGTATACTGGCAAAAAAACGTTAACTCTAAAATCCCTGTCATTTAAAGCTTTAGCCTGAATAAAATACCCGCTATTAATCGTAAAATTGAATTTACTTTTAAAACCACTTAAATATGACATTTCAAACTACTTAGTGCATTTTGCCAGTTTATAGAACGTTGAAAACTTTGTAATATACATCATTAAGTCAAAATTGCATATTTTCGAGTTGACGTTTTTTGCCAATACAGCCACGATATGTGGCTATTGATATTCGTCTTATTCGTATGACTTGCACGTTTTAAAAGTCAACTGACTTATTTGTGTGTATCGTGTGATTATTTTTTACCTCATTGTTTCCGATACTGCAAGTGTAGGAATGCTTCACTAGGCTTTTCAAATGATTTCCTGCCAGCAGTATGTGTGCATTATTCTTGATAATGAAACGACATTCTTTCAATAATTAACTTGCTGCGTCTCCGCCACTAGAAATTCTTTAACATCCATTCATTTACTTCATTATACTACTTTTTCTTCTGCCCACGAAGAATACTTTTCTCGAGTAAATGAAATATCCACACCCCTTTGTATTGATAACGATCTTCAGAGAAATTCTTAAAATAAAGTCAAACACTATCCAATAATATGATTAAATTTGAATGTAAAAGCGATCGTCCTAGAATCGAACTATTCATATAACGATAGTGATTATTAATTGAGTTTTAAAATTTAAATACGACGGAGATCGCTTAAAATACGACACCGATGAAATGTTTATAGTTGTTTCCGAGTACCATAATTGGATACAGAATAAATTATCCATGAAAATTTAATCATTTTAAAATAATAAGTATAATACGCTTATTAATTTCTTAACGGAGCGTTAAATTTGTAATGAATTCAGTTATTTTCACTAAAGAAAATAATAAAATCCGTTTCCATTTTTCTTGCTTATTTACACGACCTAATGAAATCTGAGCGAAGGTTTATGATGGAATAAAGTCGAAGGTTGGTTAAAGTGTTGTCGCTTCGAATGTAAACTTGGCAAGAGTACTTACTTTATGAATATGTACACATAGGCGTAATACTTTTCCCAGGAAGATCGACTCGTTACGATCTAGTCTAGAATCAAGAGGTCTTGACGACATCCGTTGTAAAACAATGTTAACGATTTTAACAGATGAGTCTATGTCAACCTCGACAACATTACACTAATATATTGTAATCTTTCTAAGTATGTACAAATCATTTATATTATTCTTAAAATAGCGTGTTATTTTTGTTATTTTATAGATGGATATTAGATTAGCGTTTGCCAAAGAAATCTAATTACTTAAAAGTTATTTCTGTAAAATAATCGATAACCATCCCTTAAGGGAGTGCCCTAAATCGGAACGCTGTAAAACAGCATTTTTGTGATTTTTTTAGAATTGAAAGAAAGAATTGAAGTTATTGAATTTTGAGGTATGGTTTTATATATATAAGTATATATATTTAATGAATACAAAACATATATATGTAATAGGTCTTTAGGCCTTTTTTACAGGTGTATTGTCGCCGTAGTCTTCAATCGGCAGGAAAGCACCACCTCGTAATTTTTGACAGAAACAAAAATCATTAATGATATTTTTTTCATCTGGGTGAACTAAAAATGACGGAAAAAGGTTTTTTTGCGGGTTTTGTACTTGTGTTAAATTAAAACTTTAATTCAATGAAATAAGTTGTTTAGTTTTTAGCTATCACGCCCGTCAATTTAGGAAAATCGTGAAAATAAAAACTGGAGAAAACGCGAAATGTTTTTAATAATAAGGCGAGCGCTCGTAAATCTGGCTCGACGCTCGTCCGCTTTCGGCTTTATATTCTTGGAAATATTCAGAAATGCCCTCTGTCACTTTGTAAACATATTCTTAGATAGGTTATCTATCGATTTAAGCAATAATAATAATAAAAAAGTTTTTTTAATATTCTGATTCAGGGCACCTTAACACATCGCTCACCGACCGTTTTTTACTTATTCAGCTGAGCTTTTTCATTTTGTTACTTGCGAAGCATCGCTTTATAAACCTTCGATATGTGTTCGAGTAATAACTACTAATTTATTGCGTATGGCTGAGTTCACACAAAGCTATACTGCACATATTTTTAGCGCTTGATGGGTGCTTAGGCGCTATTTCCGTTTGACTTCGGCCGTCAAATTGGCGTTAAAAAACAGGCAAGTCAAGCGGAAGCAGTCAAAGTGCAATCCATTTGGTAAAATACGACCAGCACACCTGTATGAGAATCGAACCTAAGGTTTTAACATTCAATAATACTAGTAAACCAAAAACATTTCATTTATTTTCTTAATGACAATGGTGATTTTTGTTTGTTTTTCGTTTGTAGTTTATTTGTTAAGTTTCTCTTATAATATTCTGAAGACAGACGCATTACAGTTGACCCGATACCTTCTTTAGACCAGCTGCAATATCTTGTAAGTATTTTCTGTACTCACCTGTCACTCAGTGCACCATAATAGCGTGAACCGAAGTTAATAGGATCAAAATGGATCTTCAGGGATATAAAACACCCTCACGATGTGTCCTAAGAAGCTATTAAACAACTAGATTCTACTTTTAGCTCTTCTTTTTCATAGGAAATTGTCAACAACTGATTTAAAGACTTTTAAGGTTGTGTTATCATGCTCTTTATAACTCAATGAATAATTAATGATTAGAGTACGATGAATATTATTTTTATCCAGCTTTATCGTTTTGCTTTTAGCCTTTTTCTTTTATTCGTGGTCTTGGCGATCTATCCCGACTGTCGCATTTGCAAAAAAATATAATACCCTTCAGATTAAAAAAAAATACATTCATATATCCACCACAAATTGCCTTGATGGCAGATTTTACGCAAAATATGATAGTTTAAGAATACCATACTTTTTCATCCATGAAAATAAAGTAACATTTATTGGAACAGGCGGTGTGTATTTCCGTTTTGTAGCTATGTACGTAAATAAGAGACTATTCACATATTTAGGTTTCCGTAATTACAAATAATTAGTCATTACGACCTCTTTTGTAATGTAAGACAATTTACTTAATTTTGGCCATCTAAATTCGTTAATTATAACTTTTTTTTATATAGAACCAAGTTTTACCGTTTCTGAGAAGAATTTAAATATTTAAAATTCATATTTATTTATTTCGTGTTCAAATGAATAGGAATTAACTTAACAACATTTTTGGGTGTGTTGAAATCCTCGGTCACACCCAAAAATGTTATGAATAAAATAATATGGTCGAATTAGAAGTTGCATAAAAATTGAAAATCATGTTTTCCAGGCGATTCCCAGCATGTAAAATAATGTATTGCACATTTAAAAGAAAGACATGTGTCCTACAAGCAAAGGGTTATGAAATTTGGTCGTTTCAATACATATTTGCGTAGAAATTTGCAGGCAGGATGTTCTTCATACTGCCTCCATTCGACATCAGTACCTAGTCTGCGCGTAGTACTTATAGTCTAACTCTGGTTGACAGATATCTCAAATTGAAAACGAATTGCCTCATTTCCTCTGCGCGCACCCATTCCGAATACCGTACCATGCTATTCAATATTTTCCTTTTTTATTCGCTATAACCAGAACACCATTTCACACACGCCCAAAACATCATGGATGAATGAAGTAGGGAATGAGCTTCAAGTATGTATCATATCGCTCACTCCTTTCAAGAACGTCATAAATCAAAAAACTTGATTTTTCAGGAGAGCGTTTTCAAAGTTTAAAAATATAATACAATATACCAAAAATAAATATCAAGCCACTTATTGAACTTTTAACTGTGCAACAGATCTTTTTAGGTAAAACCTGAAGGTTCTTTCTCCATTAGAAAAATATTAAGTGTATTTAAAAAAATAATTAAACAATACCTTTTATTCAAAATGCTAAAATAACACTTTCTGTCCTGTAGCGGGTAAATATTTAGTTAAAAATATGCCTCTTTTGCTGGGATATAGTACATTTTCTGGGTATTCCGAAAACATGCACAACTGAAAATTGACAATTTTTGATTTATGACGTTCTTGAAAGGAGTGAGCGATATATGTATATTATAAAAAATGAATCACGGAAATACGACACGAGAAAACTAAAATACCTTACGTTTTTTTTCTAAAAAAACGTGGAAATCACATTACAACGGAATATTGAAGGTAAAAGATACATTTTTCATGCATAAAAAACTCGTATTAGATAACTTAAAAAATAACTTTGTTGTGAAATCGCTATACATATATCTTTTTGATATGTCTTGCAAAACTGAGATTATGACGCTTCTTATGTCTTCATTAAAACAATTCAAAAACGAATAAATTATCACAGAACGAAATAAACTTCAAACTAAGTCTCCATTGGAACATCTATCTATTATTAGATCGTATAGTTATAGATGAATTCATACCCATCCATTGTTTTACCGTTTTAAATAGGCTGTTGTAACAATGCATCTCGCGAGTATTCCCCTTAGAAGTTAGACCATGATTTATTTGTCTGTATGTGTACCCATTCAGATGTGTGCACTGAAATGAATAATGAAAAGTGCCCGTGTGTGCTTAAGCAGAAAATAGAATTCAAACAATGTAACTATACGAGACAAACAACTTCTTAACGACAAATGAACGTTTTGAATAAATATCACACGATCCAAACAAAAACAAAGCAAAAACTGTATTTTCATTATAATAGATCGTTTTTACTTGAGATTTTTTTTCAGGCACTATCAGGGAGTTTGAATCCCTAGCCTTTCGTTCGTGCACTTTTCATGGATTAATAGATATCATGGTAGTTCGTGAAACTTAGAACTCATAGAAGCATGAGGGAAAATCCTATTAAGGATTTCCACAATTGTTTAACAGCGTTGAAAATCCAGGCGGGTGCCATTACGACAGCGTGAACCCGCTAATTGGTCAACACAATTAATTGGATTAAACTATAAATCCGGCGATTAAAAACCCGTCCATTTTTAGTTTAAGTTTTACTTTATTTACTTAGTTAAAAATGGATAGATTTTTACCACAAAGTGACTGCCGAATTAATTAATGAAATTAATAATCCGTCATTTTGAGCATCGCAGCGTAATACAATATTTTTACACACATTTATTTTACAGTAAAGTCTTTATTTAGGAATAATATGTTAAGTACAAGATACAAAAATTATATTATTTCATTATTGCATTATAAATAATATTGTAAGCCTATCATTTTTTTTAATGTTCTGATTTTCAGTATGAAGAATTTTTTAAATAAAAATAATGTGTTTTTCTTAGCAATAAAAATTCATTCTCGGGAATTTATTGTGTGGTAAATTTATGTTAACTCTCATTTCGTAAACATGTCACTTATGGGAACAAAAATCATCGTTACGTTGCGATATACCCTAGATTAATATTAATTCAAGATCTTAGTAATATCTCTATACTTATGTAAAAGTTGTAGAGATGGAAGTCTGCGAATTTACAGGACTTACGACATGTCATTGGCTGGCATGACTTTAATATTCTCATCTCAATATATTCGTGATTGAGAAGATGCATTAGGTGCGCGTAAGATGTAAACACGACGATATCAATTTTGTTTGGCATTTCATATAAAGAAAGATGTAGAAAATTCATAATTTAATATGAATAATTGACTGTTCACAGCGGATGCAGTTGTAATAGTATCCGCTAGGTAATGTTTATAAAATGGCCAACGAGCGTGCAATGTACCGCTGAAAATAGCGAAGGTTTCTCGTGCAACTATATTCTCGGCGTAGAGTAGCGCCCGGAGCCCTGCATAAGTGATGATCTCCGTTCGTAAGGACCACTTTTACTCACCGAATGGCACTCGACTCCTCCGGCAACCTTTTCTTACCCACCATCCTAAGTTTTTAATGTGGCCTTTCAAGCACTGGTGCCTCTCTTTCGCAGATTAGAGAATTCTTTCATTTTGCCTTAAATTTCATCAGCGTAATTCCCAATTTGAGTTAAATTATACATTTGCTTTAGTATTTTATTTTATTTATTTATTTTAAAACATATTACCTACATAAATCATATATACATATAATGTTCCCGATGAGTAATTTCTATTTCTCATTTTGAGACGTGGGATTAAGGTTAACAAGACTGGAACACAAATAATAAAGTAACAAAAAAGATTTTTTTGAAATAATAAAAACTAATACTAATGCATGGCAAAATATAAAAACAATAAAAAGGTATAATAAATAAGCACAAGAAGCATATTTAAAAGAAATAAATGAGAAAACATAAGGTAAGAAGCATATTTAAAATAAACAAATGAGAAAATATGAAAAATGAGAAAATATAACAAATGAGAAAATATAAAAAAAACATAAGGTAAAAACAAAATAAGAAAATATGACTAATCACTACATATATATCTTTCCATAAAGTACCTTCTCAGATCTTTTATTTTGGGTCCCCGAATGAGTTTTATTTTATACATGTCAGGCAGCTGGTTAATTTGGGTATTGGCAATACAATTTAAGGACCTTACTCCAAATTTAGTAGTGTTTATCGTCTCTTTGTTAAAAATCGGTAAGGTGTTGCTGTGAGTCGTTTTAAACATTATTTGAAGCATTATTTTAGCCTCAAGAGATTCGTACACCTTAGCTTGGACGAATACGGGTACACTCGAGTTTACTTTTACGTTGGAGCTGTTTTTGTATTTGACTTATAATTAATCCTAGCCCTGTGAGGTGCGGGTATTGTATGATGATGCGTGAATACCTCGCTCTTTGTACTCATCAGACAATCGCTTAGCAATGAATGTCCTGCTTACTTGCTTAAAGAACATTGTGTATTAATTTAACTTAAATTACATCATTAATTTAAATTAAATACTATTATAAGTGAAGGGATATAAAACGATTTAAAAATAAAAATAACTGAATTAGTTAACAATAATCTTGCTGCCCGAAGGTCTTGGCTCTGGATGCAGTTGGTCGAGCGGGCAGATGAAAATAGGGCGATTGCAAGTGTGTAAGGGCTTTTATAGCCTCCGCTACGTCACTGTTGTCAACTCCACGGTTTGGCAGGTCTACCGTCTGTGTAGGGACCTACTCGAGTCACCACACCTGGATAAAATGTCAAACAAACCCTTATCCGCACCTCAATGGTGCATAGGACACTGCATCATACAAACGCAGTGTTATCTTGATCGTTAACATATGAAGGATAGGTGATCAGCCCTCCGCTTCAGGTACCAGTCCAGGGTAGTATGGAATTAATATTAGAGTGGAAAAATCACATAAATTTGTTTGACCCCCCCGGGAATATAACCCGGGACCTGCAGAACGGTAGCCGAGCGTGCTGACCATTACACTACGGAGGCGGACAAAATGTACCGGGAAAATATTTTTTCGCCTAGTTTTTATTTATTTAATTATTTCTTGACGTAGTTCTTGTTTGCATTTGCAACGTTACCGTAATTTATTATGACGAAATCAACGAATTTTAAAGACAAATATCGGATTGTTCTTGTCTTTATGACCGAGTTTAATGGATATATTGTTGTAGGTATATTAGTAATAACCAATTTTCGTACAAAATGGCATGTGGGTGTTTATTTGGAATTCGTGAAGAGATGTCTTGTATGGTCCACTGCTGTGTATACAGCGTACTCGTGGGTCGGAGTGACGAGTGGGAGGGCTCAGCGATGCTATACTGAGATAAAGCGCGTGTAATGATGGTAAGACATGTCAGTTAAAAAAATAGTAAGGAAAATCAGGCTAATGATCGCTGATTCGGATTGCCTTCTGAGCAATAAAATTAGCCTTATTGAATCGATTACCTTGCGATGTTCTAATAAACTTAACATTTCATTTGCGAAGAAATTTGTTTGGCGCAATCCTCAAAACCTTTAATTAACAACAAAAATATGACGAAAATGGATATTTAAAAAAAAGGAAAAAAATACTAATCAGGGAGAATTTAACAATTATGTTTGTTTATAAATCAATTTACCATTGGTCAATAGTATTTCTCACCAAAATGTGTCTCATTAAAATAAGCTGTGACTTATGGTAAAAATGCTGTATTCTTGATTTAAATTTTTTGTAGAGGGGCAATTTCGGATTATTAAACATCAATATTCTTCTTCTTCTGTTTGTGTCATGTCAGGTCCCCCCAACGTCGGCTATCACTTGAGAGTAATTGTCCTTATCTTGGACAGCTCTAAACAGCGCCCCGACGGTCCTGATCCCTATCCAATCTCGTGTATTCCAGAGCTAGGAGAGCTGCCTTCTGCCCACACCTCAATATTAGCGGATATAATTCTAAATATTTCTACTCCTTTGTAAAATTTAGGAAACTTAGTTGGAAAGTAGGTACCTTCCCAACCTAATATCCACCCAGCGTGGTATTGAATATATTCAGGCTTTCGGCTCCGACTGTTAGTAAAATATTCATACATCATAATATTATCCGTTCGGCTAATGGTTTATGCTCATATATGGAAAAATTGCAGACAGGTTTGGGTGGCTGACTCATATTTAGGACACGATCCAGCCATGTACGTTTACTACGCCATAGTATTTTTACCCTATTTAGGAATGGTTAACCTTTGGTATTTCTAAGAATCGTGAGTACGTTGAACTTAATCGTTATGAAAAAAATACTTGGTTCAACTGATTTTCATTTTCCTGGAACTTGAACGAATTACGTGTCAAAGGTGGATTATCGTTGGATTATGGTGGATTATTTGAATGTACAAAAAACCGTCGTATAGTTTTACATTACATTTCCTGAAGAGCTACGGAATATTTGTGCCTAATAATGTATTTTGTGCGGGATTATTTAAGAATTGCGAATCTAAATATTAAATTCTTTCTTCATTTTAATACATCAACTTTTGTGCTGTTTTAAATAAATAAAACTAAGGTTTAAATAAATAACACTCAGGATCGAACACTATTTGTAAGATTAAAATTATTTTTTAATTGAGTTATTTTTTATGTATTCAAAATATTCTTTACCTTATCGGAGGGAATTTTACAAGGGGTTAATGTTTTAAATTGTATTTTTACATTCTAACCAGCGGAAATGACTGAAATGTGTAATTTAAAATTAAAAAACATGAATCCTCTTTAATGTTCCGTCTGATAACGCAGTACCTCCAACAACGTTATAGGGGGGTTTACTGTATAGTCAAGATTGACAAACTGATGATACATATAAATAGTTTTGTTAATTACTCAAAAGGATGTAAATGTTGACATTTGGTTATTAAAATGGATGTAGTTAGCGCATAGATGCCCAACCTCAAAGCTTTGCTTAATCCTGTATTTGTGGAATGTCACGAGCTATTTATACTGTCGCGTTTTTGTCAAATAAACTATTTTAAATCCTCTATTGAAAAATAAACGCGATGTTCGTCTGCCCTCGTTGTTGCATCGCAAACATTTAATCACTCCTTTCATTGTATTCCGAATAGTCGTTGAATAAATAACACCGATGCTCGTTGAACCGGAATATTAAACAAAAATACCGCTTGAAGCACTGCTCGTTGACATTTTCCGTCGCGCTTTGCGGAGACAACTAACGAGACGGAAGACTGCCAACAGATGTTGAAGTGGAATGCGCAGTCTGAATTTGATTGTCGTTTGATGGCGATCGCGAATTACGAGTATACTGTTCGATATACCGAGCATGAAAGGAGAATGAACACGAGAGTTGTAAATAACACGGCGCTGATTTATTCCATTTGTATAATAATAATTGTCGGATAAGGGAGTGAACAGTGGGCACGGCGTACGACTACAATGCGTACAATCAAACTTTGGATGAATTCCGCAAGAACACGTTTATAACCTTCATTACGCCATCAAGGGCGTCACGCATCATCCGATAGTGGCTGTCGGGGCAGACTTTAGTATTGCGAAGGCGTGTTATGACAATAGTAATTCATTCCTGATCAGGTTTGTTAAAAAATGAATCGAAGGTAATTTAATTATTACGGTTGGAATTTATTTTATAACGTGTTATTTTGACGGAATTCAAGCGCGGAAAGAAGAATTCGTTTTGCGTAAATGTATACCAGTGCTTCTCGATATGTATGCAAAAAAACGGGTGATAAACGCCTGTGAAACTTAAAATCCAACCTTGGCGTGAGTGTCGAAAATTTAAAATTTCGTCTCCTTTTGGATGCCCCAAATGGCTCTTAAGGTGTGGCCTAGCCCCCGTTGCGGACAGACTGATGTTTGAATAAACGTACAGCTTTAGTACTAGGACCGTGAAATCTAGCAGTAGTTTTTCTTGTTTATGTTTTTATCGTATTCAACATAAAACTTATTACTATCGAAATACTCTTGAGTTTTTATTTTATTTTCTCACATTACAAAGTTTATTTGATTTTGTCATTTTCTTATTTCTACTACGAATCACAAGAGCTTATTAAACTATGTAGGAATTTATAAATAAACAATTCTCGTAATGAAAGCACTATTTTCGTAAAATGTTACCTCGAGGGCGCTTCCATTAAATTGAAAAATCAAAATCTGCGATTAAATTGTGATATGTTTACTAAGAGAACCTATATGGTGGGGACTGACCGGAGCATATTGTGTAACGTAACATTCGCGGCGAGCATCCGAGCATCGGATGAAGTACTCGGAACGAGCTCGGCTCGCTGTACTGACTATACGAATGCTCGCATCGTAACGTGTTACGTTACGACGAAATGACTCCGGTCATTCCCCATCAATAGAGAACCTTTGACACGAAGCCCATGACACTATCACAAGACCACATCCGATCATTCAGGTGTCTGCAATAAAAAGTTTATTATGTTTATGAATTTATAAATGAATGTATATGTGTATGTAGATTTACATATATATTTAACAAGTAAATGAAATAAAATAAAAAACTTGACCGATAGCTTATCCTTGATGTACGAATTTTAAAATGGTACATTTTTATTAATTTTCTTAATATGTAAAGCATTAACTTTTTTAAGACTTGCTTGAGAAGCTGTGTGAGGGTGCATTTGCTGTATTTCCCAGTATTTATTTACTCACATAGTCGCTACTGCCATTATATCGTAATAGTGGATAATAAATAAACCAAATAATAATATCACAACTGTTTGGTTTGGAATAATCAGTTGTCGAGTTGATGAATCCGCTAATTGAGTCGGTTTAGTTGTGACCTTCGTGTAAGGCGTTTTTTCTATCGTCATTTGTGTTGATGATTTTATTTAACAAGACGTTTTATATCGTTTCCTTCACTATGGAAGATTACGTAACGTTTCATTATAAACCCGGCTGATTCATACTTCATACCTTGTAACCATGTTCGCGGGAGATGTTCGGTGGGCACGGTCACTTGAATGGCAGTTAAAACGATTAAAAACGTCTGAAACTGGAAAAATATTAAAATTTATTCGCAAAGTTCTTTAAGCCTTACGAAATATTCACCAATTGGGCACATTTTAGCCATTCATGATTATAAATATAATTAGTATGTCCAAATTAATAGATTTTATCGCATGAGGTATCTGGGCTGGAATTACAATGAAAAAGTGATACGTTTACCACGTACTATAAAGGTATCTTTGACTTTCATTCGGCTGTCACTTTATGGTAATATCTATCCATTTTTAATTTAAGCTTAACTCGGTAATTACCACTACTTTGAAATTATTTGTTTTCGGTACACTTAACTCACTGACAATTCTAATCTACACCGGTTTTAAAATTATGAGCGATTAAAGACATCAGTCCAATGTAGTGCCCTGTGCACCATTAAATACGGAGATATTTTTTTTAGGAAGTACATGAACATTTTATTATCTACATTTAACCATTGCAAAGTACACGTCAAGTTTATTCTGAAAAAAATGTATTGCTACTTACAACATGCATTTAACTTTTCAATATTTGAGTAATAATCATGAGTGGAATATTGAGTGTTACACAGTGTGTAATGTGACCACTTTAATCACCCAACGACACGTCGTAAGTCCTATGAATTACCACGTTTCCTTATTCCCATCTTTATAAACTTCTTTATTGAAATATCAATAGTAAATATCTTGAAGTTAAACTTTACAAAGTAGTTAAAGATTTTTTGTAACTTTAATAAAGTTGTTATCGTTATGCCTACCACATACTATGAGTACTATAAAAATATAGTACCATGAGTAATTCAGTTCATTACACTGTGCGGTGATTCCATCGCCAGGCGGAATCCTTGCAAATATTCCCTCCCACCGAGATAAGATAATTAGATTATTTAATTACTGAAGTAAATACCATACATTACGTCTAGACGAGTTCTTTAACCACTGCGCTATCCCTAAAAAAAGATACTTATTATTGGGTTGATGCAAAAGTTATGACCGTTTTTTATGATCCCAGGTAAAAAAAATTTTTTTTCATAAATTATAAATAGTATCCTCTATTTTATGATTCCATTGTATAAAGGATGCTTTCCTTCTACTTTCTATTCAGTTTTGGCCTAGCCAGAGTACAGAAATAACCCCTTGTATTTTTTCAAAATGTCGCTCGATAAAGTGCATTTACGTCATTGTTTACTTTATGAATTCCATAAAGACAATACCGCGGGTGTGGCAACCAAAAACATTTGTGAAGTGTATGGAGCAGATGTCATCAAAGTCCGACAGGTACGAAGTTGGTTTACAAAATTCCGATCTGGAGATTTTTCACTCATTGATAAACCACGTACCGGGCGGCCATTGAAGTCTGATGATGACAAGTTTAAAGTCATAATTGACACCAATCCACGTCTAACCATCAGGGAGATTGTGTCAATGATGGGAGTCAACCAAACAACCGTATTAAGACATTTGAAGCGTATGGAAATGGTTTCGCCGTACGACGTTTGGATACCTCATAAATTGTCGGCTGCCAATTTATTGGATCGTGTTTCAACGTGCGTTGCTTTGAGTGCGAGACAAAAACATGAATTTTTTTGCATCGTTTGGTGATGGAAGATGAGAAATGGGTCGTGTACAACATCGTGACAAGAAATAGACATTGGCCTATACCTGGACAAGCCCCATTAACAACTTCGAAGACCGAAATCCATAAAAAAAAGTTATACTTTTTGTTTGGTGGGATAATAAGGGTATTGTGTATTTTGAACTCTTAGAACACGATCAAACAAGTACAACAGAACGATATTGTCAGTAATTATCCAAATTGAACATGGAACTTTAAAAGGATAGACCAGAATTGGTAAACAGAAAAGGGGTAGTGTTTCATCACGACAACGCGCGACCACATGTGGCTATGATGACCCAACACAAGCTAAATGAGTTAAACTGGGATGTTATCAAGCATCCACCGTATTCTCCAGATCTTGTTCTTTCTGATTATCATTTATTCCTATCACTTCAATAAAAATTAAATGACGAAAAAAATTATACAATAGAGCAGGTAAAAACATCCCTTACTTTATTTTTCGCATCAAAATCCACGGAATTTTTAACTACTGGTATTAATAAGTTGATAGAAAGATGGAAGAAGGTTAAAACAACTGGTGGAAATTATATAATTTATTAAATACATAATACATATAAAAAAAATAATACAAAAAATTATATGTTAAAAACGGTCAAAACTTTTGCATCAACCCAATAGATACATTCCGTGGGTCCAATACCAAAACTAGGCAACTCAAAATTCTCCATTCTGAGAAAATGCCGTTACCATTACGCTATAGAAAAATGCTCCGCAATTATGGGGTAGCGCGCTAATAAAAGAGGTCTCATTAGATCGTAAGATTTAAGTTATATCATTCCTGTACATATAAAATTTTAGCTTTTATTGCAGAACTGAAATTATTGAGTAATCTATCACAATAATTAGTGTGAATTCGTTGCCGAACTGGAGTTTCTATGAGCTCTTTAACTTAATAAATACGTCTTCTTGCTTAGAAGAGTAGTTTGGGTGAATCTCAAGCATGTAGGTTACTTCAGATATCGCTCACTCCTTTCAAGAACGTCATAAATCAAAAAACTTGATTTTTCAGAAGAACGTTTTTAAAGTTTAAAAATATAATACAATGTATTAAAAATAAATATCAAGCCACTTATTGAACTTTTTACTGTGCAACAAATCTTTTTAAGTAAAAACTGAAGGTTTTTTCTGCATTTGAAAAATATTTAGTATATTTAAAAAAATAATTAAACAATACCTTTTCTTCAAAATGCAAAAATGACACTTTCTGCCCTGTAGCGGGTAAATATTAAGTTAAAAATATGCCGCTTTTGCTGGGATATAGTACATTTTCTGGGCATTCCGAAAACACGCACAACTCAAAATTGGCGATTTTTGATTTATGACGTTCTTGAAAGGAGTGAACGATATGTGTGGCTCAAGCATTTTTTTCGCTGACAACCGCCAATTTTTTGGTTACTGGATTTTAGCATTGAACTTACGATATTTAATAAAGCCTTTCGTAAAAACATCACGGATTTAATGTGTTTTTTATTGGATCACTTATGTTATTTTTAAAAGTACTGCTAAGATTTATGATATGAGTATTTTTTTACGAACATACCAACACAAACCAATTATTAATACCGTCAAAACTTCCTGATTGGATTACGTACCCTTAAAGTTTGATTATTATTCATTTTCTAAATAAATATTTATCATCTTCTCAAGGGACTCGCACATATTAACACTGTACATCTTTCACATTCTAGTATGTGTACGAATATTCAACCTTGAGTGTCCTAGAGATTATTGCTTTTCTCCTTTTCTTCTCTTTAAATGCCTACTAATCCTGATCCATTTCCTTTTCGAAATAACGGTAACGTCCTACAACCTTAGATCCGTCATTAAACGTATTCCACTCCCTCGTCTGAGAGTATGGAGCGCCGGATTGATAACCTTCCCTCATTTGATTAAAGATCAAGTGAACACAGCACCGATCTGACGCGGAGCCCTATGCATCGTTTGGTAACGAATAGGGGCCAGAAGACGAAGAAGAAAAAATGATCATCACATGCACATTTTTATGTAGACACTACTCTTTTTTTCGATATTTTTAAATGTAATTTTACGGTTAAAATAAATTTATATACTTATATACAATGTATTTTCTCTCTCTTGCATAGATTTAAAAAAAATGTTACGAAAAAGTTGTATAGCGCCTTTGAGGTAATAAATTATCAAAAATGGCGCTATATAAATGGTAATTTTGCCATTTTCTGATAGAATAATTCCAGCTGTACCCCTTTGTGTAACACGACCCGACCTTGACACCACACGCAATGAAGAACCTTACATATTACCCCATACAATTATGAAGCGATGACAATAATTACTCACGTTTCTTCTCTCTCTCTCCCCAGGGTTACCGCTGTTCCAGGCCCGTGGGGACGTCTCCCGCAACTCGCCCACAGATCGCCTCTGGCTTTCGATGGAATTAGTCCCACCGACAAAGTAAGTCCGACAATCTGTCTCTATTATGTGCCCATCAACATCGTCAAACCCGCGATCTGACCATTAATGATGCGACGATTATTAACAAATTTAGACACCCATTACTTGAAAACTTTTTTTACAGAATTTTACTAAAGGATACTGTCAAATGGTAGAGTTATCACTCATTCGTGAATTATATTGTTAATAAAGTTTAATACTAACAATATTTTTAAATTTGTTTTAATGTTTATAAATACCCAAGTTTTATTTATTCCTCGAGGAATTGTTGAAAAGACATATCACACATCGCTCACTCCTTTCAACAAAGTCATATATCAAAAACCTTGATTTTTCAGGAGATCGTTTTTAAAGTTTAAAAATATAATGTTATGTATTAAAAATATATATCAAGCCACTTATTGAACTTTTTACTGTGCAACAGATCGTTTTAGGTAAAACCTGAATGTTTTTTCTCCATTGAAAAAAAAATTAAACAGTACCTTGTCTTCAAAATTCAAAAACTATACTTTTTGCCCCGTAGCGGGTAAATATTAAGTTAAAAATATGCCGCTTTTGCTGGGATATAGTACATTTTCTGGGCATTCCGAAAACACGCACAACTGAAAATTGACGATTTTTGATATATGACGTTGTTGAAAGGAGTGAGCGATATGTGAAAATAAAGACGAAACAATTTATGAGAAGGCAATATGAAAGTTTTTTCGTATTTATAAGGCCAGACAGAAAGGTGAACGTTATACAAGAGCAAGAAAATGACAGGTCGTTAGGCATGTAAATGCCTAAAAATATTTAAACTCAAATCCACTTGGGTTCGCGTGTCCGTACTTTTAAAAGCTTGTAAAGGTTTCGCGAAAATTCTCGAGCCCTTCGCTTCTTCTCTGTGAGACACGAATATGAATGGTCAAATATTTTGCCTCATAAGCGAGGCATGACTGTCTTCCTCGACGATTTTGAAAGACACGTAGAGATTTCTGTAAACAACAGGACACCTTCGTTTTGAAACTGCCGAATACGTTTGGAAACCAAATATGACGGCGCCAGTGTCTGTTCCCACGGTGGCAGAAGACCGTCCCCCGACGCTGTGTAGTTTGCAAAGTGCCACCGAAATTTTCTCACGTTGCACCACCGTGAGCCTATTTGCATAAAGTGTTATCGAATATTTGACAATCGTTTAGGAATGCCCTCCTAGCACGAACGCGTCCCGAGGTATCGTGAAAAAATAGTTTTCCGATCGAAACGATCATTGCAAGATCTTTTTTAATAGATTTTATTTGAGTTGTGTGATTTTTAACAGATTTTTATAAAATAGGGTGCATTTAAACGAACGTAGTATATCTAGAACTAAGTTAGAATACTTTTGGAGGGTAAAAATCCATACAAAATATTTAATGATTTCTTCTTTCTTCTCCAATTTCTTAAGCAATTATTTCACAAGGTATTTTTGTTTGAATTGTAAATGGGTCGTTTGATCAAGTTATTAATATTATTTTTTATATTTATCTAATTTTTTTATTATTTAAATCTAAAAGCGAATATGCTTTAAAATCCAAATCTAATAAAATATAAATCGCATCGAAGTAGAAGTATTTTGAATCCAAGAAATGAAAGAATATTTCAAAAATAAAATATATTTTATAACAAGAAAAAATCGTATTGAAATTTCTAGGCGGAATAGTATTTTATATAATGAAACAACAACTATACAGCTTTTTCCACTTTTATTACTAATATGTAATATTACAGAACATATTACATTCAATAAATAACGTGTAATATAATTTTTACCCGAGCCGGTTGCTTTAGCCCCAATTTTTCTACGTTTCTTTTTACATCCATAACGCCTCGTTGCTTATTCTAATTTATTTTCCACATCAATTTTACCTCTTGATATTTTTAAAATTCGACTCCAGAAGTTGTTTGTCGTCCTAAACCCGATTATGGCAAAATCCGAAAAGATTGAATTTCTACGGAAAATTTTCCCGTCTGCGAAATTTTCCAGCTTTTTATCGACTTGGATAAAATTACACGATGCATATCCGTTTCGTCGTAACATCATACTATTTATACTTTTTGTTGCATCACGGGTCTTGATCGATTTCTTTTACTTCGTTAAATTTTTCCAAATTTGCTGACAGACTGACGAAACATTCGCAAATAGAAAATAACAAAAAACTTGTATTTATTGTTTATCGATTAAGTTTTTCCTATCCACACCTAAAATAATATACGAGATGATTCACTCACATTTTTTGTTTATCGTGGGTATATATGGCATGTATACCTTGTATGTGTTGCAGTCTTAAATAATATTTAATTTCAAACGTCTATTGACTTTTGCGTAATAGCCAATAATACATTGTAAATTGTAAATAAGTTGTAAATTGAAATACGTACAATATATTTTAAGTATAAAGAGACACCTCATTTGAACTGTTATACACCTGTTCCGTGTCGGACTAAATAAAAAATAAATGGAATAAAATAACAACTATATGTGGAAGTTGTTATTTTATGTTATAAAATGCAGTTCCACCGAGAAATGTTAGTACAAAACTTAAATCTAATAAAAAATAATTGTAAAAAAATATGCCTTAAAAAAACAAGATTTATGAAAAGAAACATTGAACAGTAGAATCACATTTTGATATCAGTTTCTTGGATGAATATAATTTTTCAAATGACACTGTAGGTGAGAAGTACCTTATTGATGTTAAGTTTCTAAGCATCTGCCTTATATATAATGTTATCGACCAATAACACCAAGTTTATTGATATATGTCGATATGTTTAGTCACGATATCAGTTAACTTCTATAACCCATAGTGTTTAGTCAATATAGTCTTTAGCGGGTTATCACTAAAGATATATATATCCATGATACATCCCTAGGTCCCCTGAAAATATCTGCAACAAAATTGCATCCACTTAGCGGAAATTCGTTGTACACGTTTTAACACGTTGTTAATGTGTGGTATGACCCCACCACCTTCTGGATTCTAGGAAGAAGTCAACCCATTATCGTGTAATTTTCCAGCGCTAATCTCGGAGACATTACGACTCACCGCCCTGCCAGATAACTGCAATTATGTTAATATAATTTTTGCCATTCTGTATATACTTACCTATATATTACAAATGTAATAATATTCTATGACTCAACAAAGTTGAGCCAAATACATTTTTTCATGGGAAAATATCTGACGTCCAGATTCACAATGCTACGACAATTAACGTAATTGATTATTTGTATTATTTTATACTTAATGTACACACTACCTCATTGACATTTTTTTTACTAAATTGTGATTATACTGTTTCATTCTTTAAGTTAAATCAACATAGCTATTAGATAATAATTATACTTGTTTTTGAGTTGTCGCTGTTAATTTTATAGCGAGTACAAGTCAATGTACGTACTCAGTACTTGTGCTTGTCATTTAATGTACTTTTTGCGTGTTATAATAGCACCCTATCAAAACGCATCGATGTTATTTTATGCCGTATTGATATCACGATTGAATGTGCGCATTCATACTACCGTCTCGACTAAGTATCGCGGAAGAAATATTAATTAAGACTGTAATTACGAATAGCTACTAGCTTCAATGCGGCCTATTCATTGCCAACATAATATCGCAGTCATCAGGTTAAAGTCTAGAGATTCTTGCTTGATTGTGCGATACACAGTGAATGTTCTCATTTCAATGGGAAGCCGTGCATGCAATTATAATATCTCGCGAATATGGCACCGGTCAAATTAATTACATATTTCCTTTTCATATTATCGCGGGCTGCTCATTTTCCTTTAAGCGAATGCAAATGTGTTACCCATTTAGAACGTACACGGTTTCGAGGAAAAGCATGTTTTTTTTACCTGTTTGTATTTTTTGTTTTATTAAGAAAGCGCTAAGTGATGTGTTTCATCAACATTATTTTCCTCAAAATCACGCCCGTGCTTTTGCAGTTACGACGCATATGTGTTTGATTCACTTATTATATTAAACAATTTGCGCATCTGTGTCGCCCGAATTTAAGTGAAAAAAAGGCGTGGCGAGAGGTAAACGTATTTTACGAGAAAAACGAAATACGACTGTGATCTCAAGCAAAACGGTAGAAAGCTACCGTGTGAATTAAACCGGTGTGTGTATTATTTATTTTCTGATACAGATTATAATAACCAGAATGCAGGTTTATTGTGGTAATAGTGTGGATAATTAAAAGTCTGCCTCGGCGGTTGTGTTGCGGCGCTCTCATCTTATCACAGATACATCTCTGTTCCACTTTCGGTGAGAATACGGAATGTTCCGTACTCGTGTGTGCGCCACTGTTTCGCAGGCTTTTCCGACTTTACGCAAAGGTGTGTTTATTGTTCGCGCTCGCGTTACTTGAGTAACTGACTTTCAACTAAAAAAGTACCTAACCGGTAATTACTAATTACAGGGAACGCGAAACAATTACTTATCACCCCCCCCCCCCTTTCCGCCTTCATATTGTCCCCTCTTTGTGCTAGAAAATCTTTTAAATCACCCGCGTTCTCGTAGAAAATATTCCCTCTGTAAATTTGCTTACGTTGCAGAATTTAATTTCCGAGACGATAAAGCGCCTTGTTGGTTCATACCATAGATGTAATATTTCCACATTCAACGCCGGAAAGTTATATCAGCACATATTTCACGCGTTACATTGATTGAAAAATATATTCTTTTGTTATTTTCCTCAAATCGAATGAGTCATTGTTTTGATTTGTGAAAATCGATAAATTTATTTAGTCATCTTCATTAGAATAATCAAACTTTGTAAAAATATTATATAACATGTGTTTTTTTACGTACTACTATCAAATACTACTATCAACCACGTTTTATTTTACTAAACATACTAAATGAAAACTTGCAGTTTTTATACTATTTATGCCAGTAATTAAAAGCAAAGCAGGCAATGTTCATATAATTGCATCTTGAAGCTGGATAGAAATATCACTTTATTTTATTGTTTTGTTTTCGTATTAAGCATTTTGTACTACTTTCTCCATGGTTATCTGAATAATTTACGATACTGATAGTCCATTTCAGTGTCCTTTGAATTAATTTACGTGAAAAGAGGACAAAAAGAATTTGTGACTTATTTAAAAAAAAAATCTTTTGATTCTCCTTAAGCATTACAAATCCCTTAGTAATATCAATATCTCATTTTTCCGCGTAAAATCCACATATCCATAGTGACATCATTACAAATATATTTAATGTGTTTTAATAAAGACACATTTTTCTACATTTGTTTTGAAATAAAAATTATATTATTACTGAGAAAGTTTATAAAAAATCAAACGCTGTTTTAGGAATTGGAATTTATCATGGAATTCTTGAACCGCAAATCTGTTTTTATTAGGGATACCGCTCTCAAGTTGACAATAATGTGTGGGTTGTATGTTTATTAAACATTCCGCTGGCCTATAGCAAGAATGGCACATTTATAACAAACCTTATTTTGGAATGTAGAGATTTAAATGCCTATAGGCTATGTTTTAGTTTGTTAGCCAATATCTTACTTTTTTTCATTTCTTAATTTTGTACGTTTTGTATTAATTAAACAAAATTACAGTGAATTTAAAGTATGTTTATTTTGGTTATAAATAATATCGGGAACATTGCAGAGAGTCAAATCTCATTCTTGCAATGGGTAATGGTTCAGCGTTTCAATATTTTGTAAGATGGGCCACAAAAATAGTTTTATCTCGCGTGAGTATTTTTAACAATGTTTTCGCGGTATTTTTCAACATCTGTCTAGCCCAATGGCCAATAAAATGTTGGTCTAAAACTGGCTAATACCATTTTATTAATACCGCCATTCAATCATATTGCATAACATCCCCTAATACTCATTATGCTGAGGTTTATACGGGCATGATATTTTTTACTTGCTTCCTACGCCTCATTCATAGATTAAATGTTTTTTTTTGCTGGTTGTAAAATAACCCGAGATAAATTTTGAATCGTTTTTACTTTACCAATTAGTTTTAAATATATTTCTGTATATTTTAGCACGCGTTCTTAAAATCCCCAGTTTATTTACTCTTTCTTCTTTAACCCCTATCCACACCCAGATGGTGCGTATGGCACCACATCGGATCAACGCAGTTTTATCTTGATAGCTTATTATACGAAGGCAAGAACATCCAAGAACGATTTTTTTACCATGAAACACATTTATCTTTATATAGTTCTATACTTTGTTAAAATTTTCGTTAGTCAATTATAAGACAATATCAGGCAATAGACAGGCGCCGCGCCGTGGCGTAGTTAGGCAATCGCCCAACTTCGAAACTGCAAAATAAACTCATGAAAGATTCAAGTATATTTTATTGGTTTGGGTGTTTGTGATGTATTTTCACATTTACCTTCCCTATCCTTACTGTCCTACCTGCAGACATGCTTAAATGCAAAGTAAAAGCGTTTCCGAGTTAATCCTTAAAAAAACCGTTTTCAGTTTCATAGAAAAAGAAATTATTTTAATGGTAACTATCTAATTGGAAACAGAATGAGCGAAAGAAGGTATGCAGCCGATGAGGCAATAGGGAATAAAGATTTATTAGTGTCTTATTTAGAAAATGTGACAAGAAGAATAAGACAAATAAATGAATTTTGCGACAAATCTTGATTGACATAAGATATAGTATCTATTGTATTGTTTTTAGGGATCAATCTTGTTCATTTATTATTTACCACACACATTCACTATAATTTTAATGATATATTTAGTAAATATGCTATAAATCCTTGTACATAATAGGCAAGGAAACTTTTCTAAGGCAACTAATAAATATTATAAAATGAAACCTCTGGACAGCCTCAAACCAGAAAATTAAATGTTTTAAATATTAATTGTATAATAAATTTGTGAGTCACATTTATTTGTAACACTGTTTTTATTCTACCTTTGATGATTTACTATCCCTGTGAAGTTTGTTTGGTAACGCGGTAGCTGCATAAACAATCTGGCTGGCTTGTCCTTCAGGCACGTTCACCCCCGTTCTGGGATCAGCTCGCTGAGGTCCTCCGTCTCGTGACTCACTTCACCAATTCTCAGCCGGCTGTGCTGAATTAAAAACAGCTCCGTTGATCATTGACCTAGCGAGGTTAGACTCGAGCCTTTGGCTTATCCAAGGTTCACGTGACTCGTTTGGGCTTAACCTCGACAGATTACTACTAGATCGTCTTTTGGATAAACCGAGTATTTACCAAAACAAAATGTCAAACAGAGGTACGGTAGAAACCCGCTATTCGTACGCGTTAAAAATCCAGTTCGAGTTGTGAGTCGTTCGAATACTTTGTCGATTTTAAAATACATAAATATGTGCGTTGGACTTATTAATACTTTCTTTCAGTTTGTTTATATCAGTTCAGGTTTATTTCAGTATTATTGCAAAAAGTGAAACAACAAAATAAAATAAAAAACTGTTAGTTTTAAATATCTCCAAAATGATAGTAGTAATAAAAAATAAGAAGGCCCTAAATGTTTACGCATTGCTGTTTTCCCCCCTTTCATACTTTCTATTCTTTCCATATTTCCTTTTCCATGTACATAGCTATTATGTCATTAAATCTGAACTCCATATTACTTTTGTAAGATGCTCTGGAATCTTTGCTCAAATTTCAAAACGTATCCAATAGTGTCAGGTTTTGTCAATATTCCTTTTTGTAAACATTTTGTGAAAGTAAAATTCTTAATAAACGGACTCATCCTTCCGTCGGTAGAACCATAATGGCAAAAGTCCAAAATATTACTTCAATATTATTATTTGTACACCTGTCTGCGTGTCTCTTCCAAATACCTATTGCATGCTCTTTCTGCTCTTTAGTGGCTACACGGCAGTACCGTCGCTTTTAGATGGCATTTTATACACGCGGACAATATATGGCAGACGTATACAGTATACGAGTGTCGAGTGTCGAATATGAATCGAAAACGTTGTACGAATACAGAGACAGATAAATGACTGAGGGTCCACTGTATTTACTAAGCAAGCGTTCAAATATTATTTTATAAAAAAAATTCACGCTATTTTTTCTGAACCGTTCATTGGCGTCGGTGACTTCATCATTCCATTTACACTCATCCTGTGTATCTTTTTTGGTTTGGGAATTCACGAAAATAATATTAAGTGACTTTAAAAATATACTTAAGCAAAACAAACGAAAAGGAGGCATCCTCCGAATCATGAATCACGACTATTTACTGTCACTTTTCTTGAATATCATTATTTTAAAGAGCACCCGCCTCGTGAAACAGCCTTCAAAAATAGCGACATCAATTAACTTTATTTATAAAAAAAACATATATCGATTCGTATCAGGTGTTTAATAGGAACGTATTTTTTTACTACTAGAATGACAAAAAAAGTCGAGAAGAAATATCTGGAGTACAGCACGCTGTGGTACCTAAACCTGGGCGATGACTAAGAGGGAAGATGCTAGGACATATCCTGCGGCATGACGACATTATCACAGGAGGACCAATAAGTTTTAGGTAGGAGCTGCAGACACGAGAACCTAGCTCTTAAATTGAATACATAACACATTTCGGACGGGTATTTTTTACGCCTGCGGACCGCTGGCTACGGGATTTGATAATTATGTACATATAGTTCAAACCTTAACAAAGAGATTGGTACATAATATTTATATTACAGCATTAAATAATTCCTTCTTTTCTGACTGAGGCTTAAGCATCAATCGACCGAACGGGTAGAAATACCTTTCCCGTCCTAAGTGTGATAGTAAATATGATTAGTGGTTATTAAATTATTGTTAATATTAAGCGATTGTCAAAACTGCGAGGAAATTACAATGCGTGGCAAATTGTTTAGGATACGTCTAAACAACCAAAGCACGTGGCTATCGCATCATGCTTGTAGAGATTTATACTGCGATTCCGGTATGTATTGTACATGTACGTATACTATATATAGTGTCGCGATTCTGGTTTGTGCGGTTTGGTGGGACGGAGGATGTGATGTGGATATGGAGAATTGATTTGGCAATACTCGTCCGATAGACAGGTGCCTGGGAAGGGAGGGGGGAGCAGGTTAGGGCGCTACTGTGCGCCTACCTGATGCCTGACGTTATTAGGAACGTGATAAGACTGAAGAATTATGCATGCGCAATATGTGCGCAACTAGATGACCTCCCGCGGCAATCGGCCAGGCGGGGGACCTCTTCGCCCAGATGCCCACTCGGTCGGTACCTACTCGTGGTTATATTACGAGTATGTTTGTTTTACGATGGCAAATTTGTGATCTTTGAATAGATCGTTTACGAATCGCGGATTTTAAAAGTGAGTAGTTGATAGCGATTATCTGAGTCTTTTTATATACCTTTTTATATTTTTCAACCTTTATTCATACCTAATATTGCACTGAGCACTAGATACCTAGATTATAAAAATATAACACTTTTCCCAACTTTTTTTACCCTGAGAAATATCTTATAACTAATTTACCGTTTATTCATGCTCATATTTCTGAAGAAATGTTATAATTTTTTAGTTTTTTATTTTGGCAACCGATTAAGCATTTTTACATTATCTTAACCTAAAAATGGACTAATTAAAAAAAACTTTTTTTAAGGATTTTTTAAAAAGAAGTAACACATATGTTGAGTTACTACTTTTTTTATGGGGAGCATTCGAGACATTCGATTTCTTTTTTATTTTAGTTTCTATAGTTGTTTACGAACCAGTAGTAAAACGTCTTCTAAACAATAAACGATCTAAGTAAAATACAAAGTATTCTTATTTAAACGTTATTTTATATACTGATAAAATTTCACCAAGAAATAAAAATAAAAAGCAAATTAAATGCTACCAGCCTCCTCTAGGTAGGTTAGATCTGGTCATTTAGAAGATCCGCATCAATAGATCTGTATAACTAAGACCAGATCAATTGAGCGATAGATCTTTCATCGGACAAGTCGCGCCAGCGAGAGGGGAGAAATTTTATTAGAAATCTTGTCGACGACAGCTGACAACCAAAAAAAAGTTGCCGGGAAATTCCGCTAAAATCCGGTGAACGAGAAAGGAATAACTCAATATTGGGATCCGGTTACTAAATCGACGTACCTGAACGGATTATTAAGATCCGGTCGTTTGCGAACGACCCGCGTCTGCTACAAGCGCTACGAACGGCCGTAGCACGAGTCCCAGTCGCCAGTGTGATTTCACATTCTGAATCGCGTGGTACCCGTCGAAGTATTTTATCGTCGGAATTGTTTTGTTTTCGGTGCGAACATTGTGTCAGAATGTATATTTCATAGTCTTACCTTCTTCGGAATTACGTATGAACAATTTTCAACGTTTCCACATAATTTTTCATGCTACGCGGGTATTTTTCCCACCGGTATTTTCGAATTTTTCCAAACTAAAGTGTTTTTCGACGTAACGTATGTTTTTCACATTTTCACGCTGTTTTCATATTATAATAATTTATTCACGTCAGTCGGTTTCGCATATTAGCTATTTGTGTTAATTTTCCCAATTTTCTGTGGCTTAGTTTCATGCAATTATTTAATTATCACTAGAACCGATTACTACCGAAAAGTGACATTTTCTACGGTAGTTAATCATTTTATGCAATATACTCTTCATTTCACAACCGGATAAACACCATTTGTTAAAAATATTACTGACATTAGAATAACTGCATTATTTTGTAATTTTTACATTATAATGTCTCATTTATGTGCGATCTTCGATAGAGTAAGAAAAAATACGTATAGAAAAAGTGGATTATTAATACAAATGTATCCATATATTTTTTATTAATTTAATTTCAATATAAATGCTACTTTTAATAGTTGAAAAACACATTATCATATCGACAGAGATTAATGGTTAGAGTTTTCAGGCCTTTCAGTAATGGTTTCAGAATACGGATCATATTTTCAGTACTGATTTCAGTATTGAAAATAAATTAACGTCTAATTTGAATACATTGAATATTCATTTATTTTTGGAAGATCAAATTGGGATTGTTTGCCTAGTTCGGCATTGTTTATCCATCTTAGAGACGTACGTAACGTGGAAATTCTCCGGTTGAAAAAAAAAATCATTTAGCTATACCATATGTATTATATATAATAATTGTTATTTATTACAGTCAGTCGTTGTCGCTTAAGAATTGTGCAATTTGGATTTGTGTGTGACATCAGTGGATAGATGACAATTTAGTGATTTGAAAAGTGTCTACATATTGTTTGTGGCAGCATCTTTAAGATTACCAACTTATTAAAACAGGTAAGGAAAAAATCAGCAGTTTATTTCTATAAATTATTTGTACATGCGCAACATTATTTTTCATACGAATAACGCTGTGTTCATCTGAAGCAGTGTCATTATGAAATGGACAAAGTGGTATATGGACCATAAAGCAACGTGTATTTATATATATTTATACATATACACGTATACATACACGTTGCTTATATTTATCTTCAGTTCAGAACTTTAACCTGTCACAGGTATCGCAAAATAAAAATTAAGTCATGAATATAAGTACATATACGCTTTTAGAAAACACATCGGATCTTGTAAACCTGTTTTTTTGGCACATCAAAGTGCGCTTAATCGGACGTTTATCGCATTAATCAACTTTCATTATGTTCCTAACTTGTTAAGAAATTATTCCATAAATAATGGTGTCAATATCTCTTATTTTTTTTATTATTTTGGTTTGACGAATATAAATCGACAAAAATTACAATGCTGTCGAATGTGTATGGTGTATGTAGTTTGATGTTTCATAATAGCGCATATCGCTCACTCCTTTCAAGAACGTCATAAATCAAAAATCGTCATTTTTCAGTTGTGCGTGTTTTCGAAATGCCCAGAAAATGTACTATATTCCAGCAAAAGAGGCATATTTTTAACTAAATATTTACCCACTACAGGCCAGAAAATGTTGTTCTTGCATTTTAAAGAAAAGGTATTGTTTAATTATTTTTTAAAATAAACAATATTTCTCAAATGGAGAAAAAACCTTTAGGTTTTACCTGAAAAGATCTGTTGCACAGTAAAAAGTTCAATAAGTGGCTTGATATTTATTTTTAATAAATTGTGTTATATTTTTTAACTTTAAAAACGTTCCTCTGAAAAATCAAGTTTTTTTTTATTTATGACGTTCTTGAAAGGAGTGAGCGATATATCATAGTGTGCCAACGTAAATTCAGTATTATAAATGCCGATTTTTTTTATTTTTAACTTCAATATCTGAAAAAGATTCAAGCAAAAATTTCTCGATTGTCATTTTTTATCAATAAACTTTTTATTTTGTGCAATAATGTATAGGTTATTCGTTATTTACATAAACAAAGTTAAAAAAAAAAAACGGAAAAAACGTAGCCGATAGCTGATAGTGAGGTCTAAAGGGAAGGAACCCAAAGAAACGTTGTAACTATTTTTTAAGAACTAATATTTTATCGTTTCGTGACTTTTCCTATTGAATGAAGAAAAGTCAGAAATTTGTTCAAATCAAATTAGCTCTTTCTGTATCGAATGTCATAATTGATTCGAAATAATATATTTCGTTGTTTCTTTTTATAATCCGAGAATATGTAGATATTCAAAATGATTGTTTCAATTAAATATTTCACTATTTTGTTTTACCCGTAGTCGGTAGTTAGTATTTAACTTAATAATAATGTTTGAATGAAAAAAGTGTAGATATTACTTGCGAAACTTTCTTTTATCACTCGGAACATCCAATTATTAAGAGCAATTATTTTTAATTGATGTTAAACTACATAGGTGTGCATTTTTTAGAAAGTTTTTTTTATCGCCTCCATCTTATTTCTTATTCTGTATGTAAATAAACAATACAGTGTAAGTACTATTGCGTTTTATTATTTGCGTGAGTCATTACTGTTGATCAACTGCATAAATAAATAATGGTGATATTCAACGTAATATATGCTAAATCGAGACTTGTATTTTTGTTATTCACAGACCAAAATCATCAAACACACATAAATTCAAAGTGATAAATGCCAAAAGATTATCACATGGTCTTTTTCGCATCCAAATTTATAAAGACAGCATTCCGTAATTCGATGGAGTAAAGGAAATTAAGCTAAATAAATATGTTGTTTTTATTATGATACATCAGATGTTAAAATTGAATGTATGATTTAATTTCATGTATCGATTCGGCAGTCACCTAGTGGTAATTTCTAACCGTTTTTACTTTTAGTTTTACTTGGAATATACCACTATTTAAAAAAAAATATTGCTACACTTGTCGCGATGCATTCCTCATCTTTTTCAAACATGATGCGGAATGTAGCGAAACGCGTGTCACAATAGATTTTGAGATATATTTAAAATTAATTAATTAATCTAATTTCATTAATTGATTAGGCAGTCACTTGTGGTAAAATCTATGTTTATTTTTAATTTAAGTTTTTCTTCGTAAATACCACGATTTCTTCAAATCTATTGTGATACAAATAATCTCGGTTGCAGTCGTATGATATCCAAGTTATACGTGATATTTGTTAATGTAGTCTGTATTATTATCGTAATACGGTTATTTCTGAAATCCCGCCTCAGTCGTTCCCCTTTGTAAAAAGATGATCACTGGGAAAATCCTATCAATGAAAAGATCCAATGTCTTGTATGATTTGATCTTTGCTCTAGCATTGTGTGCAATCCGTTAGCGTGTTTCGTCTCCGTTCGCGTTTCTGTAATCAACATTTACACTGATAGCTATTTTCTTTCTTCTATAAAAATCCGTCGATACATTTTTTGTTCTTTCATGCGATGATATGAAACGTTTGCTTTTTTGCTTCTTGTTTTTTCTGGTTTAAACAGCGCTGATTTTATTAATTATTATTATTGTGCGCTTTATAAAAATTAATTCCCCCAAAATGACGTTACTAACCTGTAGTATTTAACTGGGTTGTAAAAACATACTGTACTAATTAAATGCCAAATGTTTCTTTAAATCAAGAATGTTATCTTAACAGATAAATAATTGCTTAGATAATATTAACAGCACATTATCTTATCCCGTAGATGATGATGATGATGATGAAATTTATATAAATATGTATTCTTTAGAATACATATTTATGCTCGTATGCTATTTTTTTTATTTATTGTAAATTATGGTATAATTACGTTTCCGTAGATTTAAGCGAATTGATTCCGTAGATTGATTCTAAGCGAAATTTTGGTTCTAAGTATCTTTTTTACCCGCATTTGCACCTAGATGGTGTAAAGGGCACTGCATCGGATCGACGCGGTACTAACTCGACCATTAATTATATGGTTTAGCCCTGTGCTCTAAATTCCTGGATAAATGTATAATAAAGCAAAGTAGCTAAGGTTTAAAACACTACTGCTATACAGGAAGAAAATGGAGGTAGGAATAGTAGATAAAAAATAGAGAATAGCAATGATATTGGATACTAGGTATTGGAGTATATTATGGACGGTACTCAATTATTTGAATAAGAGATATCAATTTATTAATTATGCACTAGATAGTTTATTTGTACCTTATCTAGGGTAATCATTCAATAAAAACTTTTTCTTCCCTGGTAAAAGCTAATAATTGGTAATGGATTTACTATTACCAATTATTTTAAATATTTTACTGGGTAATGATCAGGATGTAAATATATAAACAATGGATTTTCAGTTAAATTGATATTAGTAATGTTAGTAAATAACCACTCACCGACTACTTTTTTTTTCACACCGATTTTCAGTTAATTTAAAGACGTTAATTATTTTGTAAGGATAATTATTTTTCACGTGAATTGAGAGTTTGATGAACGGTAAAAACGTGTTAAGCTAGTAGCATTATTAAGCTATACTTTCACGTTTTTTTATTCGATAGTAATTTTTGAATATTTACGAATTTAAGTACTTTATAAGAAAGTTGTAACTGTTTTAATTTCCTTATAATTTGATAGGTCAATAAATTCATCTTGCCTACCGCGCATCAGTTGGTGAGCGTTATCCATTCAGTATCGAAAGTATAATTAAACATGTTCAAATGAATGTCTTCTTTCCAATTTGCTTTCATTTTGTACAGTAAATATATGTTTATGCTTGTAAACATACATAATATTGGTTTTTAACGTTTTTTAATCGTAAAGAAGATTGCATGATTTCATTGTAAAATAAGGATCTTCTTCTTCCTGGCTATATTCCAACTTATCCTCTTTGTAGACTGCTGGGGTCAGCTCTCCTCGTCCTCAGGTTGTAGGTCGTTCTGTCGTGGACAACGTCATCTAGGCCATGTCTTCGAACCGTGTTCTCTCTTTGGAGCATCCATGAATTTTTTGATGTTCCTCTATATATCTTTCGAGGCTAAGATGCATTGCTATTGCGTTGTAAAATATATTTTGATTTAAATTGATCTGTGTAAAGGGTTGCATATGTTAGATGTCAGACAGAGAGGCGTCCAATTTGAATATACTATATTTCTCGTTAGATTTCTTCATTCCCTGACAAATCGGATGAAACGAGACGAAATGGCGATGTGTCACAAGTAGGCGAAGCATACGACTTCCTGCGTGAAATGAAGTCATTCTGACAGCTGTGTCCGACTTGATTGACTATCGACTGGAATATGCCTCTATCCGGAGGCGACTCTTTGTGTTTACTTTCTCCGTTTGGAGTTTGCCGGCAAAAAATCGCACGAAAACGAGACATTTCCACGAGGCAATCTTTTTTCGTCGCTTTGAATCGATTTTCCTTGTGAAAAGAACGATTATTTTATTCGTTTCTCGATCCGATTTAACTGTCAATGGGTCTTACTTTTTTATTTGAAATTTAATGTATTGAACGCCAGTCAACTCGATTGATCTGTTATCTGAACAAATTCTATTTATCCCTTTTTAATTCAAGTTTTACTCAGTAAATACCACTATTTTTTAAAGTCTATTGTGAAACGCGTTTCGTTGCTTTCCGCATCATTTTCAAACCCCTTATGAAAATGATGCATCAAAACACGTGTCACAAGAAAAGTGATATTTTCTAAGTAAAAACTTAAATAAAAACTTGATAGATATTGTGTGCAGATATTGGCACAAAGTGACAGCCGAATCAATTAATAAATTTATCCAATTTATTATATTATCTCTCTTTTAAAAAAATATTTTCCTTCGAAAGTGTTATCGTCGTTTTTATTTTTTTCATCCATATTCTATACTAATATCGCTCAGGAAATAAAATTAGGTTTATGGAACAGTCGCTGGTTTATTTGGTAGCTAGCATAGCGTTTTGTTTTTTCTCATCTCTCCCATTACTCATTTCTGTATTCGTTAATTCTGTTAAAAAGTACACACTGCAACAAAAATTCTAAAAAGATAAATTAGGCCTCTCCCCACTTGTAATCTACCCTTATCATGTTAAAACCATATTTTTCTAGTAAATTATCCAATGTTGATATTGTCGTGTCAGTACCTTCCGAGAATAGAAGTATTGTAATAAGGTAATGGGGTTTCGCTGAACTCTCGCCCAGTGTGAAGGCTGATGGCGGAGCCCTAGTAATCCACATCAGCCGAGTCCGCTACTCGCAGAAAACGCCATCTCACGGTAATTTTTTATCGACCTTGATTTTTATTGAATTACAGAATCGAGTTCCTCCCACCGCTGGCTGATTATAGTAAAACATCTGTGGATGTCGTCTCGGTCGCGCACAACCGGTTTGCGGGCAATTACGGAGATTTCATCTCGCCTAATATGAATTCCTTTTCACTTTTTTGGGAATGGACGCTCGCTTTGTCACCCGTTCGACTTGTGGCATTTTTGTTTTATTTATTTATAAAGAAACCTTTTCGTGGCCCTTGGTATTATGCAATATACGCATTGTAATATTTTAGCACTCCTTGAAGGACTAAACGTTTTGTTTTTTATTTCCTCAATATTAATTATTTGTCCGCCTCCGTAGTGTCATGGTCAGCATGCTCGCCTACCGTTCTAGAGGTCCCGGGTTCGATTCCCAGGGGGGTTTAATAAATATAAGTGATTTTTTCACTCTAATATTTATTCAATATTACACTGGACTGGTACCTGAAGTGGAGGGCTGATCACCTTTCCTTCATGTGTAATCGATCGAGATAACACTGCGTTTATATGAAGCAGTGCCCTATGCACCATTGGGGTACGGTAAGGGATTTATTATTATTATTCTTAAAAAAAGAGGTAGAAATATATATTTACATTAGCTGTAAAATATATGTTTAATTAAAAGTTTTACTTAGTAAATACTACTATTTCTTATTGTGACACGTGTTTCGATGCATTCCGCATCATTTTTAAACACCGTATACGGTATGCATCGAAACACGTGTCACGATGAATTGATGAACGATGAATTTTAAGAAATGGTGCTATTTAATAAGCAAAACTTAAATTAAATATGGATAGATTTTACCACAAAGTGACTGCCGAATCGATTAATGAAAATATTTAGCACTCTTTGGAGGACCGAACGTTTTGTTATTCTTTTTACTGTACTAAAAAATAGATACATAACGTTAATTTATGATATGAGTATGTATTTACATAAACTGTGTAAGATCTATTCAATTAGGTAAATATTTACATATAGACAATAACATTTAAAAGAAAACAGCTTTTGCTTCTTGAAAGATTTACGCTTTGTTCTTTATAACGTTTTGTATTTGCTCTTCTTCTGAACTCCTAACTTGTTAATAGTGCTTAGATTTTGATTATATGAGTGCATAGTGATCGGTCATGCGCTCCAATTCATCGATATTGGATGGGATATGTTTTAATGGTATGTAGCTTCACGATAAAGGAAATGGAGGAGGAATAATGGGTACTATAGGAGAGGAAAATGAGAATCGCAGCATTGGCTGTGTAAGTAGGTAAGTCGTTGCAAAATAGCTGAGGCCAAGTGATTTCTAGATCTGTAGGCAATATAACTAATTGGGACCAGTTCGTCTAATATGGATATGTGTAATTTATAAAATATGGTTGCCTTGTTAATTATAACATTATAAATTAAAATAGGTAGAAGACAAATTCCAAGTAGAATATAACATT
Organism: Brachycentrus maculatus; assembly: GCF_059751285.1. Taxonomy (NCBI): domain Eukaryota; kingdom Metazoa; phylum Arthropoda; class Insecta; order Trichoptera; family Brachycentridae; genus Brachycentrus; species Brachycentrus maculatus. The sequence continues at coordinate 1,157,883 of NW_028280859.1, forward strand.
TTGAGATAAACTTAGGTGGATGATTAAATTTTCTCTGCTTAATTTAACAATCGGTCCTCTAAAATTATAAGAGATTGAAAAAGGAAACTCAAACAACTTTGGTGAAGTCTGCAAAATTATATTCCACGCAATATATCGAAACAAGAGCGATGTTCTCGTCAGAAAAACTGTCACCAATTTATCAATCAGAAAAGGCTAATGTTTTTCTTTTATTTAATTAGTCATTTTATTTATTTGTTTTGTTCGATCCAATTAAAAAAGATAAGGTTGTTTGTTAGTCAGATTGGTGAAACTAGTACATTAGCAAAATCTTACAATATATAATCTATGACAATATAATGTTGATTTTTTAAAAATAATTGTGTAGATTTTTATGTGATATATTTTTGCTGCTGTAAAACTTTTCCTAAACTTCATTTAAGAGCAAAGACAAACTGCTTGAATCGCAGTTTATCAAGACTATAATTTATGTACTTAAATATTTATTTACTTTCTAAATTTTTTTTATCGAGTTTTTATTCAGTTGTTCCAAAACAAACAAAAAACTTTTCTTTGAATACCTCAGATAAGGCTATAATTTAACTAATTACTCTCTTTAAACACGTTTATAATTTCAAATCGACCAAAGATGTGGTCTTTTTTCTTCTTCAAATATTATGGAAGTAGCGCGATAAAGCTGTGGTTTTCCATTTGCTTTCAGACTTGTGTTCGTGCGAATGTGGATTTCTTCAGGCGAGGATACTGTACATTTCGCACTGTTTTCCACGCCAGCATTGAAATTACTTTGAGTTGATTCATCCCGGAGCTTAAAGCTCGTTTTAGATTTCATTCCAAAAGCGTATTATTTTTAGACAATATAGCCGGCGCATTCGCGAAACTTTAGGTGATGTGAATGTCTAATTCAGCCTCGTGTAATAAAATCCTAATTAGTATTGGCTACCTGTCTTGCGATAAAAAATACAGGAGCCAATGTTGAAATATTGTATGCACGGCGTACGATAAGGTTACATCACGTCAAATATTTTATTTTGGATAGCTAATAATTATGTAACGACATCGACGCTACTTCTAATGAATTTAAATTAAATTATTTGGTTTTTGCGTTGTTGAAATTTGCGATAAAGAAATAGATGTCCTCGGCTCCAGGACGTCCATTCCTATATCCATGAAGGATATTGGAGTGGACATCAATATTATTCTATTAAGAACTTAATTGTAGGATTATTGTCGCTTCACGAAATGGCGCGATTTCAAAATATTTTAAACGCTTTTAACATTTTTACTAAATATGTTGTAAATGTTTGCATATCAGTTAATGTTTGTGATGATTTGATGCGATAAAATATTTCTATAAGTACTTTAAAATATATAATTACAGAACCCAAAAATGAAGCAAAAACGTGATTCCTTAATTTTTTAAAGAGCATCAATTATTATATAAAATCCAATTTCATTGCCATTATACCACCAGTTCTATTTCGCTAGTCATCGTTCTTTTGGCCTCTACTAAATTGTACATTACTCTTGTATTATACGCAATATAATATTATTTCTTAAATATATGTTACTATGGTTGTTCTTGTTGCATTCTGGATCTTTTCGAGGCAACCGCTTTGCGGTAATTTGTATCGCATTTTATGTATTTTTCCAATATAAAATAATAACGTTTAAATAATATAATCTCGCTGCGGTCACATTAAAATGCATTAAAATTATTATTACAGTGTGTGATGGCTGCGCTATAGAAATTTGCAATTCTAATATCCTCTATAACAGTGGAACCTTGACATTGAATAATATATTGTTGACTCATAAGATATCACTAAATAAACTACATATTTAAAAAAACATGCAATTTGTACCTGGAGTTCGGCGCAATAACATGGTGTATCACAAATAAAGAACTGCGTACCAAGGAAAAGACGTCTTTAAGTGAAGTGGTGATTAAACATTGTGATAATAATAGTTTATTTTTTATAGCTTTCTTTGACGGTACCTACTCCACTCGATCTATGTGTTCTTCAAAGTTCCAAACAGTCGACCCTAGATTTAATACAGACACGTACTTTCGATTACTGAAAAACAACTGTCCCCAAAGAATTCTTTATGTAGATAGATACCTATTACCGGTGAACATTTTAACCGCAGTCTTTCTTTTAACCTTTTAAGTTACAGAAGTCTGGGAACTATTTTTAAATAGTAAAAAAAACGCAAAAAAAGTTCTGTTGACATCCCAGGGATAACGAATTAAATTTTAATTTTCTGGGGTACCTACTTGTTTCCCAGAGACACGTGTGGCTCCATATTCTATGTAGGTATGGTGGAAAATTATTCTCTCAGTACCACTTAAAGGGTTAAAGAGGTAGCACCTAAATTTTTATGTTAGATCTCATTAATATGTGAATATATATTGTTAAAAAAATAAGAAAAAAAGAGAAAAAGTCGGTTTTTCGCGCGCAAAAAACTAGAGTGATTTGGCATATCGCTCACTCCTTTCAAGAACGTCATAAATCAAAATACTTGATTTTTCAGGAGAACGTTTTTAAAGTTTAAAAATATAATACAATGTATTAAAAATAAATATCAAGCCACTTACTGAACTTTTTACTATGCAACAGATCTTTTTAGGTAAAACCTGAAGGTTTTTTTCTCAATTTGAAAAATATTTAGTTTATTCAAAAAAATAATTAAACAATACATTTTCTTCAAAATGCAAAAACAACACATTCTGCCCTGTAGCGGGTAAATATTAAGTTAAAAATATGCCACTTTTGCTGAGATATAGTACACTTTCTGGGCATTCCGAAAACATGCACAACTGAAAATTGACAAATTTTGATTTATGACGTTCTTGAAAGGAGTGAGCGATATCACCTCGAGTCCTCGTCAGTGACGTCAGACGTAATAATTTAAGGTCTCGGCGTAATGCGTTTCGTTCCGACAATAATCATCCGAGCTCCTCCAATTAGCGTAGGTCGCCGTATAACGCAGGCAGTAGGCTGTGCTCGGTCCGCAGTGCGCTCCCTGACCCGGTAATGAATTGCAATTAGCGACGAAAGCTGTTGATTGGACGATAATTTATTAATTGAATAAGCGTGCCAGGGCTGCCAATATCACAAACCCTTATTTTATATGTAAAAAAAATGTTTCACTTCATAAACGAGGTTTTATTGATGTCACTTAGTAAATATGGAGTAAGTAAGGAATACATAGAAACATGTCACAAATCACAGTAGATTTTAAAAAAATAGTGGTGTTTACCAAGTAAAATTAAAATTAAAAATGGATAGATATTACCACAAGTGATCACCATTGAATCAATGAAACTTAGCAAGTACTTTGGCGGAATTATTTCGAAAAGCAAATCTTCCAAATACACAAATCCCATTTTTACTGGTTTTTTATTTACAAAGGAATATTTAACAAATTAAACAGGAAATCGGCTTGTTTAACTAATTGTAAACCATTTTTTTTTACAGATAACCCTACCAATTCTTATTTACCATTTTTTCACATTATATTTAATCTTGATCGCTCTATTCTAGTAATTTTAGTGGGATTGATTGATTGACAACATTATTTTATGAACATTTTGGTTTAATTTTTATTTTATTTATAAACCATCTGGTTTAAGAATTAGAGTAGTACCTAATATTGAATTGTAATTATAATTTGTCATCGTGAAGATTTTTTCACCCTAAACTCTTTTTCATTGCTTGTTAGGTTTGGTTTTTATTAGTAGTACCAACAATAGTTTATATAATATGTAATAAGAAAATGTAAACCCAAGTCCAAACAGCTTTCTTCTGCTGTCTTCTTCACAGCCACTTGACATAAAAGTTACCGACCTACTATAAGGGCTTTTTATCATCTAGTTTTCTAACTTTCTTCGGAAACGTATTTATTGTAAACACAATGATGGAAACTGCTCGAGGATTCTATTGAACAAGTTATTTATGTTCAATGGCGTATACCGACGATAAAATAAAATGAACTGCTTTTCTGAAAATCGTAAAACATAGGTGCTGCTAGAAAATATCTCGTTTTATTAGATGCGCACTTACATACCTGATGCTGTGTGGAAAATTCATAACATATAAAGTGGTTTGATGCCCGTTATATTGATTGAATTTTTCTTCCTCTCGGCGAACGTTCGTTCAGATACTTATATACGCTGAATTTCGCATGATTTTATACTGGGTCTTAAATTGATGTGGTAACATTTCTTTTTTCAATAGTTATAATTTAATCTGCAATTGTAAGAATAAAATAAGACTAGTTAATAAAAATTATTAATTTTACAAATTTATGGAATTTTCAGTAATGATAATCAGGCAGTAAAAATATGCTCTATTTTACACTACACTTTTTAACAACTCTCGAAATTGCCAGCAGAAAGCGAAACAATATTCAAGATACCTAACTAAGTGAAAAAAAATAAGTCGTAGAGACGAAGCAGTTTTATGGTAAGGGAATATTAATGGTTTCGGTCACTCACCGCTGACGACATATCACCGGCTAGCTCAAGTGATCACTTTCTTCGTATGTGTAACTTTCACCATTCTACTCATGATATCTATAAAAATGTTATTTTTTGTTGAAATCGTATATCTACTCATAATATCTTTTAAACAATTTTTTTAGGAAATCATATATACCTAAACAATATTCAATATAGAATACTTTATTTTATAATTAAAATGTAACTTTGTTTTAAAACCACTTTAAATATTTTTTATAACTTAATTATAATGTCTACCGGTGTCGAAGCCAACCGCTTCTTTATCAAGACTGATCAATACTATAATAGTAGTATGTTGATACTATAATAGTATTAATCAGTCTTGATAAAAAAGCGGTTAGCTTCGAAACCGGTAGACATTATAATTAAGTTATAAAAAATATTTAAAGTGGTTTTAAAAGTTACATTTTAATTATAAAATGGAAAATCACAAAGTTAGTGCTCCAAATATAAATTATATAGTTTACTTGTTTTGGCTGCGAGTATATTTGTATATCAAGGTATAGTCGCTGCACTCTTCCAATTTCCCCATTTAATTTTCCTTCATTCCCTTTTCCCGAGTCTATTCCATTAATTGGCTCTCCGGTTCAATCATTTCAGCGCCGTTTTCCATTGCAGCTCGCTTCTTTGTGTACTTCGTGAAAGGGGGTTTTAGTTATGAACTCCGGGAACGTGTAAACTCAACTAGTGGTACTTTAATTAATTTAGTTCTTTTTATAGCCTGTCGATTGTTTTATATAAAATATCCATCGCTCATTGCCAACCTCTGACCTAAAACCAGTTAATTAAAATCATACATTTATAAAATATATCTAAAACAGCTTCATACGTACCACGAAATTCAATTATGATGTTCTTGATGTAGGCAAAAAATTAAATCAAAAACTTTAAAAAGGTTTTTAAATTAAAATTAATACTTTCGTTGTATCATATTTAATTGCAGTGGGTTGTGAAAGATGGTTGGAGCTTGTATATGATTTATTAAATGCATGTGCTAGATTCCCATATTATCATGGAATGATCATAATATTCATTTGAACCAACATACTAACATTTCATACAGCTACTTCGGAATACGATAAAACATTAAGTTAAACAAAGTTCACGACAATTATAACCTTAAATGTATAATAATAAAAAACCTCCCACCGCATCTGACTGTGAGCAGTTGTAAATATTGTTTTTGCATTTTTTTAGTAAAAAGGTACCAAGATCAATAGCGCGCAACACAGAGTGAGAAAACACTCAAACCCTTCGCCTTGTGGGTACATTTCTGCTACATCACTTGATATTTTTTAAAACGATAATGTTGCGGTATTATTTATTTATATTTTATCACACGACTTCAAGATATTTTCTATTAAATGTTAAGTATTTGAATGGAATGACAGTGAAGTGAAAATACCCGTCGAATGAAGGATGGGAAGTTGAGAGAAGGAAACGGGTATTGCGAGGTATTCTCGGAAGCCTCTGCAGGCGATCTTCTTCGTCTTGTTAGTGTTACAAGTCGTCATATACGTAAGTATCGCACTGGTATCCACATTACTATAAAAGACTTACAATAAATTATTATTTCTCGGATAAACTTTACAACGGCTCGCTTTTCTTCGATTTCCTGTTTGGCGTTCGCTAGTTTTATCACTCGATCGTATAAATTTCCATAACACATGTGTTTGAATTTTGAAAGTGATGAGAGGTGTTATATTTTCTCTTGGGAATTATTCCAACACCTATCGCTTGTACCACCTCGCTTTTCTCTCATATTTAAACAGCTGAAAACTGCTCGGTTCAATTAAACATATTCATCATTGGCTTCACATAAACATACAGTATCGGTCGTTACCTGATGATATTGTCGTCACTGCTTTGAAAAGGGACTCAATTCGCTTGCAAAGTGCGGAGGCAATTATATTTCTCATCTTTCACGAGTTTCTGGGTGAAATAATACATATAATATCTCGCTTCCCAGTAGTGTGAAGAGAACAGCACCCATATTTAGGATGGTGTCTGAATTCCGAATGTCCTGATAACTCCACCATCACTACTTTATCGAAATAGTATGTTTACAACAGTCGGTTGAATATGTGGCCACCATATTTGCACCTGTGTTGTGGTCGTCATCGTTAAAGCAGTAAACACTAAAAATATTTAGTGTTTTGTGATAATCTAGTTTTTGATGATGCCGGCATCGAGCAGACCTAGACGGCAAGCCGTAAGTACCAACACTTTGAATATCTTCTTCTTTACGTGTCATGTCGTGTCCCTTCGACGTTGACTATCACTTGTGAGAATGTGTTCTTGTTTTGGACAGCCCGAAACAGGTCCTCGAGTCTCCATACTCCTGGCCACTCGTGTATATTATGGAGCCACGAGATCCGCCTTCTTCCGACACCTCTCAATCTCACCCTTGATGATCAGTTGCAGTAGCTTGTATTTTTCTCCTCTCAGCACATGTCCCAAATACGACACTTTCCGGGTTTTAATATTCGATTTTAGTTCCCTATTCGCTCTGGCTGTTTGGAGAATTCTCGCATTGGTGATCATGTCCGACCAGTGAAGCCGAAGTATTTTTCGATGCGTCCATATTTCAAATGGCTCCAGCCGGTTCACGCTACTCATTTTAAGGATCCACTTTTTTAAAATATAGTTTATTACAGAGGTCTTATAGTATATTTGCAATTTCGAATCGATTTAACATAAATGTTTGCATGAAGTTTTATATACACGCGAGTTGTAAAATATTTTTAGTAGTATCCTTTTTACGAATACACGACCGTTCCGAATTTCGGTTATCCGAAATGGTAAACGTTTTAAGTGGGGTCACGAGAAGTGTACATGATTTTACAAATAGCCACATTTATTTGCTCGGAATGCTCGAATAAAAGTTTCTGATTATGTTTTTCCCACTATTTGAAATTTTTCGCCTTATTTAAAATTCGGCGCCGACAGTATCCGGGATAAATTAAATTTGAAAACTAAATTTGAGCAGTACGGGATTCTTCCAGATGAAGGGATATCGCCCACAGGCGAGCTGTGATTGAAGTCAGCCGTGATCGCTATTCTCAGTCGAGAGAGATGGATTTAGAGAGAGAGATAAAGAATCCGAAATTAGGGCCCTATTTTCTCACCCAGTAATAAATAGCAAGGTTTTGCAAATGTAATTTCAAAATACAAGTTAAATTCTTTCATCAATCGATCAGGCAGTCACTTTGTTGGAATGTGTATCCATTTTTAATTTAAATTTTACTTGCTAAATACCACTGTTTCTTAAAATCTATTGTGACACGTGTTTCGATTCAATTCAAATCATTTACAAACATTGTATGAAAATGATGCGGAATGCATCTAAACACGTGTCACAATAGATTTTAAGAAACAGTGGTATTTACCAAGTATGACTTAAATTAAAAATAAAATTGTTGTATTGCGATATATGTTATTTTTTTAGAATCTATCGAATGTGTAATGAAGACAAAGACAATGGCAACTCATAAACCTCAAGTTTCATATTTTTAATTCTGCATCATGAACAGAAAATGGTATACAATTACTTACCTCTGTAAATGGGTATCGTTGATTAGATTATATTTAGTTTTCCGTTCGTTCACCTCACAAAAGTAAATAAAATTATTTTCTTCGTAAACGTTTTCGTTGCAATGCGATATGTGCACTTTATCGGCGTTTTGAAATAAATAATATTTCTGTCTGTCTGTCTGCCTGTCTTAGGTAACCTACTATTCTTCTGCACGATAACACAACCTAATCGCTCCAATCCAGTGGTCCGCAAACTGTGGGGGGTGCACCCGAGCCTACGAGCTTTACGAAATCCTCTTCGAAACCTCTACCAAATACATAAGTTCATTGCATCTAACAGTATTTTTTTTAACTTTTTTTTTAAAATTCTTTTTGTAATAGTTTTATAAATGAAATCATTTCTATTTTAGAAAATAAGAATATATTTTGTAAAGGTTTTATTACTTTGTTTTAAGGATCGTATACGAGTCATATAACGCATTCACTGTTTACTTAATAGTGTCTCAGGTCTTTTATTATCATGTTACGATTTATTTTAAATTTTACATCTGAAATATAAAGTATATGTAGTACCAGTATCATCAACATGTCATATAATTTTAATAGAAAGCGATTTCGATAAGTAGACAATGTTAGTATAGAGGTTGAATTTTTACATGAATTTATCATGGAACCAGGGTGTTGAGACTATGAATCAAGGCATTAATGGTGCCGGTTGTATGACATCCTCAGTAAACTGCATTTCGTAGTCCAACTTCAATATAGTTTGTGAATCCCTGTTATTCCGTGCCATGTGCAAACAAGCCGTTCCGCATTTTCTTTTTAGCCGTTTGTTTATTCTGACATGCAAATACAAAAGTATTACTCAACTGTCGTATCATTCGGGTATCGGGGGATCCGCTGTAACTTTCACTGATGCCTTCCCTCATGCGTATAGTAGTACTACGTATAATGCTATAATACATAGTATCCACCGGCTAATTGACATACCGTGCAGTGGCGCGTTTCCACCTCTGGAACTTGCGCCTCGACGCACGAAACACCGGGCTCTTTGTTTCATCGCGCTAACCTCGCGATCCTCTCTGTTCCTTCTCCATATCTCCCCAAATAGAGATCCCGTTACCAATACGGACACCGCCGCTCACCATTTTGTTCTAAATTTTTGTGTTTTTAAAAGTTTTTATTTTATGTGTGTTTGTCTTTATTTTACTGTCATATGCTCAATTGCACACTCATATTCCAAGCAATAAATTAAAAAAAGAATTAATTGGCAGTGTTTTAAATATGTCAAAATCCTTGTCAGAACACGAATACTGGATTTATCATCCATTGGGTTGTTTCAATATTTATTTTAGTCTTTTTGGAACTAAGGCATCCGATATTTCCATATTCTCTTTTTACATAATTGCTTCGTCTTTTCGAAATATTTTTATTTATATTTTTTCCATATAATTTATATTTCATAAAATGTTTCATACGCATAAGGGCATTCGTTGCAAAATTTGAATTCTCCAGTAAAGAAGTTTCCGATATATTCGGGAAAAACCCGTCACCCATATTATAATAATATTTTAAATATTGTTGATATATTAACTCTGTTTTTAGTTTATTTAAAACCTTTTATAAATGGATTGATAAGTTTTTAATAAAGTTTACGATGTAAATTATATTTTAATATCGCCTTCTCTTTCAATTTTGGTGGATAATTCAAAGTGTGCTTATTTTATCATCATTTTCATCCCGGTGTAATTTTTCTTGGAAATATAAAAATACTGCGGAATTAGCCCCACGATATCTACCTAGTTTGAGCGCAATAGTAGGCTAGCGGCAACTTGTCTGGAGCAGGTAATTTATCATTGGGTTATTAGATTACACGAGAAAGTATTTCATCATAATTTATATTCTTATTTTTATCTTCATTTTCTTATGATTAATTAATTCCATAATAATAACAATAATTTTGAACGGTTTGGCCAATTCATTATTTTCCCTTGTTGCTGAAAATGGCGCTAAATGAATTTTCCAATTTCTTATGAACAAAAGAGATGCATCTAAGTCTGGGTGTAAAATAGTAGCAAATGGTGAGAATTTGGAACAAGTGTACGTATATTTGAAAAGTATTATATATTTTCTAGTAATAGAGAGATTGGCAAGGATGTAGAAATAAGAGTGAATGCTGGGGATGAATTGGATGGCGCGCTGAATTCACTTGTAATAAACAAAAGCCTTACTACGGAAGCTTGCCGTATGGAGTTAAAGCTTGGAGTTCGACAAAGAAAGATGAAAGTAGACTCAACGTGAGATCACGCAGACGAATGTATGACAAAGCGAAGTTTGATAATTTATAAGTCTCAATAAAAGTCGCAAATATCTCTTCAGGCAGGTAATGATATTGATTTTTTTGGTTTTGCATTTTATCCTTACGGTAGAAATATGTATGAGAATAGTAATATGTGGATTGTTTCACAATCTAAATTTACAACGAAACTTAACAGCCACAATTTGATTCTCACGTTGTGTAACTTTGTATGCTTTTATGTAACGATTATAATTCTGAAAAATAAATATCAGTTAATGAAGACTGTGCTCTTTTCTTGGATAGTAAGTCACCTTGAGATGTTGTTTTGATGCCTTCATAAGGTAAAAAGTTAGACGCTGAATCTTGTTGAATTCACGTAGAATAAAATATTTGTATCGATTCGAATGTATACATTTCATGATTAATTCATGGGCATCAGTTACATGCATGTATCGGGCACACTGTCGGTCTGCAATTCTGAATAAATGACAGTAATCAGAAGTGAATGCGGTATTTATACAGGATTAATAGTCCACGTAAAGTATAAATAACGATAATTTTGCTAAACGCATCTATGTACTTGTATATGTACCGTACTTAGGTTATATTTGCGCAATGCCTTGTGCAATCTATTATTTATAGTGCTTTATGCATGAATTCGCATTCTTTTGCAAATAACGGCGAGATTATACGTGATATGTGATATCTCTTCAACAGAACCGAACTAGAAGATGATAAAATACGTAAATCTTATTCGATAATAATATTTATTGGTATCCGCACTCATCTGTGAATAAAAGTAACGCATTGTATGGAAGCAATGTGATCTTTATCATGAATTTCATAAAGGGTCATTTGAAAATTTGTTATGTTAATTTAATCGGAGTATATTTATTATTGTAGAACCCTATTTTGAATTGCTTACAAGTATTTTGCATTCTTATTTATTTTAAGCTTGAGCTATTGTCTAAATCCGAGTTTTACCTGTGTTCTATTATGCTCATTCTAATAGGTACAATTTTGTACCATGAATCGCTTTTTGCGATATTTTCAAATACTCGGTACGCTTATTATTTAAAAAAAAAGACATTTGACTAGGTACTTCTATTTAATGTGAAAGCTAGGAACTTTTTATATTATGTCTGATTCCGGACCCCTTCTGTGTCAGGCTTAGAGTAACCTACATTTCCATGACAGCTTTTCACAATATATCATCTGCTTTTTGTACACTAATCCATGACAAATGAGTAACATTCTACCCGACTCAGGGAGTTAGTTACTCACAATCATATCCGTTAATATTTAGGTATGTATCGAGTTCGTCCATCCACTCAAAAGTTAACACCTGGTTTCGGTCACAGCTGATTCTAAATTATAGAATAGCGGAAATATTATCCACCGATATTAAAGTATTATGAACACCAACAATTAGTGTAATTAATGATGAATTCTTTTGATGACTCAGATAAAAAAGACGCTATGTTTACATACGTTTCGTAGGGGGGGGTTTCAAGTAGGGGGCATAGCGCCTTACAAATCAGATGAAGAATTTATTGATTTTTGCCATATCGCTCACTCCTTTCAAGAACGTCATAAATAAAAAAACTTAATTTTTCAGGAGAACGTTTTTAAAGTTTAAAAATATAATACAAAGTATTAAAAATAAACATCAAGCCACTTATTGAACTTTTTTACTGTGCAACAGATCTTTTTAGGTAAAACCTGAAGGTGTTTTCTACATTTGAAAAATATTTAGTATATTTAAAAAAATAATGAAACAATACATTTTCTTCAAAATAGAAAAACAACACTTTTTGCCCTATAGCGGGTAAATATTAAGTTAAAAATATGCCGCTTTTGCTGGGATATAGTACATTTTCTGGGCATTACGAAAACATGCACAACTCAAAATTGACGATTTTTTATTTATGACGTTCTTGAAAGGAGTGAGCGATATGTAACATATAGTTTGTGTGTGTATACTTTTTTTAATCTTTTTACTAATTCGAAGTGCTCTGAAGATTGCACTATAGATCTGCTTCTTTGTGTAGCCATTTGCTCGAGTTTAGTACATACTAATAATACCTTGTTTTGTTATGATAATAATTTTCATGATATTTGCGCGTTAACAACAGATTAATGTAAACTCCACAGCTTAATTAATATTTACTATAGCGTAAATCAATACGAAACTTTCCGTTATTTTGTTATGAAAATATAAACACGCGTTTATTTATTACTGATCTGTTGTTTGCTTAAAATAAACACTCGCATTTCCTATGTTTAATTTTTCGCTTCAATTCATAATTTATCTGTTTATATTATACGTATTCTACTTTTAAATCTCATACTCTACTCTGATTTTGCATTTATTATAAATAAACAGATCACTCAAATCAGTGTTCATATATTCCATCCGCACAATGTGAATTTCTATTTGTTTTAAATCAAACACAAACGTACATCCGCTCTCACTAAAACTAAGGCAAATGGGGTTATTAGTTTATTTACATTAATAGTAAAAAATGTATTTTTTATACATCCGGATTGTTCTCTACAACCAAACATCAATCAAGAATCAAAATCCTTTATTTTATTATACGATAAAAAATGTTACGCTACGTATTTGATTTCCATAGGGTAGATAGACATGGTGATACTAAAATATAATAACAAAATATAAGTTTTTATTTAAAGTTTTGCTTGGTAAATAGCATTTAAAAAATCTATTGTGACACGTGTTTCGATGCATTCCGCATCATTTTCAAACATATTAGTTATTATAAAACCAATCACCAAGATTTTAGTCTATGGGTTATGTACTCGTTTCTTCGTCAGGACAGCTTCTGTATTTCATGTAAGTGTGTGAATAATGCTATAGTATGGAGTTTGAAGGTACTTGCACGCTTGTGTAGAGATTGTCCTGACAAAGAGGCGGGTACGTCTTGAAACCGGTAGACTATAATGTCAATGAGTGGCTGTGTGTACTAACATAGCTAACATTTTGATACAACATCTGATCACGAAGATAATGCTTTAATTATTAATATAATTAAAGTATGATTTATGTGTCGTTTATATTCCTCGTGAGTCTTTTTGAGATGGGTTTAAAGACTGACAGCAACTTAGCTCCGGTCGTCTGTCCCAGCACCTAGGATAATCCGCTCAGGTTGAACTTCAAAATGGGGGTGTTTTGTGTGGTGTTTTATGATCTCATTTATAATTGAATCCGCGCGCTCGCAACTCGCGAGAGCTCGGGGTGATCGATACAGGCAATGTGTGCCCGAGAACTGGGAAGTCGGCGGGTGTCGGTCCCGTTTCCTCCCTCCGGCGTGACGCAGGGCCCTGTGGGGTGATCAGTAATCACCGCAATAGCGTCACTAGCTTTCCCGACCCGCTATTCTCTTCTCCGTGTGAATATAATTTTCCTCTTGTTTCCATCAATTAACATAATTTTAGTAATATATCTTATCGCTCTGCTTCTATCACCAACTACATTTACCTCGTAAATTTGTCTTACTATTCTTTCTTCTTACTATTTTATATCCGCCTCAGTAGAGTAATGGTCAGCACGCTACCGTTTTGGGGTTCGATTCCCAGGGTGGGCAAATAAATAAAAGTAATTTTTCACTCTTAATATTTATTCAATATTACCCTAGACTGATACCTGAAGCGGAGGGCTCACCTTTCCTTTATGTGTTAACGATCAAGATAACACTGCGTTTATTTGATGCAGTGCTCTATGCATCATCGGGGTGCGGATAAGGGTTTAAAGAAAAATTCTTTCTTCGCTCATTCGATTCTCATGTCCAAACCATCTCAATACAGCTTTGTTAATTTTTTCGATAATGCTCATGTGTATCGACCTTGCATTCTTTCCTTTTATCACCATACTGAAAACTTAGCATGATCAAGTATTTCATATACTTGAAAGAGTCAGCTGGTCAGGCCAGGAGTCGGAATAATCGACGGGTGTGTATGAGGAGACGCATGAATGTGGAACAGGCGCAGATTGTTTGCATAAACAGATTGGTGCGGCGTTTTATTCTCTCTGCCTACGCTTGTGGGAAGCGGCGTTATGGTTAGTTAGTTAGTTAGTCTCCTCTCGTTGAGCTAAATATATTCTAATATAATACGATGTTTACCCTTTTCAACACAGCGTAATAGGTTTATATACCTTTTTATGCAATGCACCGAGAATTTGGTAATGTTTGCATATTTATTTTTTACTATTTACGTAAATGCTACCCAAAGTACTTTCCAATCGAAAGTGAATTTGAATACGCGGCTCTCTGCCCGCTCTGTACGTGTAATTAATAACGTGATCATTGAAGTATTCGTACTGGCAGCGGAGACGTTTCTTTTCCCCGTACTCTCAAAGGTCATCGCAAGAACTTGAGGCATCTCGCTCATGTAGTATTTTTAGAGGCCGAATTGCGAAAGCGTCGCGATGTGAGTGAGATCCACTCTCCTTGTTCGAGAAAATATGAAAATTCGTACCAGGATTGTAATTCGGACATTCGACCATGGACGTATTTGTCGCGCAGTAGGTATCCAACACATTAGCTGCTATATTATAAGGCCTTGTCAAAAGTCCTGTTCCTGCAAAATAACGAAGAAAAGATAACATAAATGGTAGACGACCGTTGAAACGGGGGTCAGTTGTCCGATTCAAAAAACTCAGTTTCGAAAATCTCCTTTTGAATTTCCCTATTTTCTTGCTCCTGAGCAAGGTACAAATAAATTTTCTAAATATAATAACTTACAAAATAACTTTGTTATTTAATCACTATATATCTTATTACATTTTTATCATAGTTTCGACTGGTTTTCAAAAAGGTTTTTTCCTTAATACTAATTTATAAAGTTATAAAATGGAAAATCACAAAGTTATTACTTTTAATATTGATTATATTCTGAGTTTTGTTGTAAGTAGTAATAATATTACTCCTTTTCGATAACATTACATGTATTTTTTTTAAATACGGTATGAAACTTTTGGTCTCATACCTTATGCACGATATACAGTTTTATAATGTTGATATGGAAATATGTATGTAGTATTACGAAACTTGGTTTGTGCGGTATGTGTTACACTTGCGGGCTCTTTACAAATGTCAGGAATTATTCAGAGCCGAGTTGGCTAATTGGTGATGGTCTCGTGTTCTGGCGGCGCTGGCGCAGGTGTACGCGATAGTGTGTTACCTTGCTGATAATTCGGGTTTTGTTGACGTAATTGTTATAAGTGTTGTTGTCCTGTCACCGAATGCGTTTACTATTCCATCGCCTTTTTGCAACATCGATCTCCTTTGCAAAACTATTTTCGTAAGATTTCATAATATTACACACTTACAGTCTATTTCCGAATAAATATTTATGCAGATATATTAGAATCAACATGTAGTTATTTTAGAATTATTTAAGATCTCGGATCTTATTTATTTAAACCTCAAAGAAACATTCAAACACTTGAAGAAACATGTTAGCTGTAAAATAGTCACAAAGTGCGTAATTTATTGAGGGTGTACTTATAGGTCTTAAAAACAGGTACATAAGAGTTTCCCGATTTTACTGTACATGTATGTGCCTTTTTATTTATATTTCTTAAATATAGTTCAGTTATACTTACCAGTGGCGCGCGTGCCATATAGGCATGTAAGAAGTGCTATCCTAGTTAAATGGAAAAAAATACATGGAAAACTATGATTTGAAGGAAATGTGTTCAATCATATATTAATTAGAAATCTACACATTTTGAGATTTTTTAAAATAATAATCAATGTACCTGCTGATTTTTTTCTTACTGCCTACCCTGATCGAAAACTCAGTTTACGCCACTGATAACCACATATAACTATCAATTACGCGCGAACATATCAAGTTACTGCGTACTTAGTGACAACGTAACTTTTCCATTGATTTGTAAAATAATTTTTAATATCTATGGTGAAAAGCAAAAGGAAAAACTGTCACTACCAATCTGTTTACCGCGAGTATATTATTTTAAAAAGCGGGTTGTTTTTTGCCGTCATATATTTTTTCTACGCAAACCGTACACATATATCGGTTAGCCATGAATTATAGTGACACGTGCTAATTAAATTACTTTAATTATTTTTTAAATATATTTTTCTTAACAGATCGTTAAAAGTTTTGGCGCGCTGCCAGTTGTTAGTGCAAATTTTGGCCAACTTAGAGGAAAATGGATATTTTTATCTCGTTCGGTAGATAATCTAATATTTTTTATATTCTGGTTTATTAATTTTATTACACGCTACGACCATCGCAAATATACAAATTCCCATATTCTAAATGTTATTTCAGCATTTTACACAGCATGTGGGCTTCTATGTACATGCATAATTTATAAATGAATCCATTTTGGGAAATGTTAATGTTTTGTATGATAGTATAAAGTTTTTATGCTTGTGTCTGCACGACTGCCTAGGGAATTGATCGATGTTTAACATTTTGAATAAATTCAGAGAGAGACAACGAGCGTCAGAACAAGATTCAATTTCTATAAAATGTTTAAATTTTAAATGATCAGACGAATTAGTAAAAACAGTATTGTCTTTTTTATCGTTGATTTATTTCTTACCAACAGCTACAATCATTTGAATAAAATTACAATCTTCTCTAAAAACGAAGATATATAAAAAAGTAAAATATTGTATTTACTTACTATATATTTATGTATACATACACACACAAACACTTATCGGCTGTCCAAACTTAATACACAGTAAGGGACATTTTTTTTGTAGTAGGTTTTTTTTGCATTTTTGAAATAGAATCTACTTAGTCCAAAAATGCAAAAAAACGTACTACAAAAAATGTCCCTTACTGTGTTTGGAGTTTGGACAGCCGATATGTGTGTTATGGGGCGAATGTAGTTGGAAATAGGAGCAGAGGAAGACCGAGGAAAACTTGGGGTGATGAATTATGACAAATACTTCAATGTGGTCAGGTAAGGAGTCGGAATGATCGGCGAGTGTGTATGAGGAGACGCATAAATGCAGAAGAAGCGAAGATTGTTTCCATAGACAGAGTGGTATCGCGTTATATTCTACCTGTTTTACCCTAAAAAATTGCAGTGAGTATAATTGTCCAAAGCTATATTCATTGCCATTTCTTCTTTTTAGATTGTCAATTAATGTATTATGAAACATACTTTTTTAAATCAGTTTTAATGGCTCTTGGGATCTAATTCCATTCTGTGCGATGGTGGATAAGATAATTTGAGTGTCACAAATCGATAATATTAAATCTGACGAAATTATTTCAATGATTAATTATCTTTTTAATTCCATTCGTGAAACAAATTTTGTAATTGTCTTCAAATAGAAAGGTTCTTTAAAAAATTATATAACACAACTGCATTTCTTGACAAATCAAATTATAAAGAGATACGTCAGACGATAATAAGATGTTTGCCTTTTGAATTGAAGTCGAATACAAAGTATAACGTACGAGTGTGGGAAAAGCACGTAGATAAATGAAATTGGCGACACGGTGAAAGTGTGCGACTATGAAAGCAATAAGTAAATTGTTTATTTTTTGCATCATCGCTTGAGCTCATCGTCAATACGTTTAATCATCGGTGTTGTCATTACTGGCGAGCAGCAAGCAACTCGCGACACTTGGACGCTCCTCTCGGGTCACCGAATGTACAAGACGTCACGAAAAACGTCTACACACTTATTAGATAACAAAAATAATTGTTTTTATTTAGACCTGTAGATGGAAGCATAGCTTCCGAAACTAGTCGTTAAAATAAAATCAATATAACTCAAGTGGTAAAAATCAAGTGTTTTCTTTTAAATTTCATCATGTCTTACCACAAAGTGAATGCCGAAACAATGTATAAAATATTAGATATTTTGTTTATTATTTTTATTTCTAGAATATATTACATTCATAAGTCATATATGTTTATAATATTCCCGATGAGTAATTTCCATTTCTCATTTTGGGACATGGTATTAAGGTTAACAATACTGAAACACGAATAAAAAAGTTTTAAAAAAATATATAAAAAGTTAAACAAAACTAACACGGCAAAATATAAACAGTAAACGGTTATAGTAAATAGGCGTATAAAAAAACATAAGGTAAGAAGCATGTTTAAAGGAAACGAATGAGAAATATTAAGTTTGTATTTTTTTATGTATCTTTAAACTAAAACTGCGGCAAAACGTATGAGTATCATAGATGTTCCAATGGTGATATATAAGAAAATAATGCAAGGCTGAGGTAAGCATTATCGATAAAATTAAAAAAGGTGTGTTGAGATGATTTGGGCATGTGTATCGAATGAGTGGAGAAAGAATAGTAAAATAAATGCATCAGGTGAATTTTGTTGGTAATAGAAGCAGAGGAAGATTGAGGGTAACCTCGCATAATCAAATATTTCAAATACATACTTGAAAGTGGTCAGGTCAGGAGTCGGAATAATCGGCGGCATAAATGTGGAAAATACATTTTTTGTTGTTAAAATGGCGCATAGGCAAACAACGTATACGTTTTTGTGGGTCATCCTATATAAGAACTGATCACAAGAAAGCAACGCCTAATTTGATAGGCGTGGAGAATTGATAAGTGGTTAAATTTGCATACGAGAGGATATCGTAACACCTATTGTCTCATGCTATACTAGGATTAGTTTCTAGATGTTTCCATGTATGGTGAGTTCAACCGTAGACCAATTCACAGGTATACCCCGATGCTGTTGTAGACAGTAATAAAGTCCAACACAGGACGCAATATTCAAGCACATTTTGTCTGTTTTTTTGGTATTTTACATTGGCACTCAAATTCCTAAAATCTATATGAGAAAAAAAGCATTTCTCCTAGTATTGGGCAAAATGAAGATATTGATCCTTCTGAAAGACAATATCTTTCTTAACACACATTTTTTCAGGATTCCGTAATATTACATTGATTTTTGAGTTAATATCGAAATTTTATATACAGCACAAAAACAGTCGCGATTTTGAAGCGAAAAATACAAGGGGATTTTAATTCAAGATTTTTAATGATGGTTTTCTAGATGTAATCAAGGATTTAAAATAAATCTTATGCACTTGATATTACAAAGAAATAAAATGTGTAGAGTAATTTTTCCCGAATTAAAAATTCAGTGCGGATATAGGTGGTGGGTGCTGACTGGGAAATTACGTCTCGTATTTATTATGTATCGTGTATATTACTTTGTTGATTTGTCACCGTAATTTTTAAGTTAATGCGAGTATTATCGCTAAGTACTATTACAGTGGTAGAAAGACGGTAATTAGTCACGGGGGTTTTATTACAGTCCACTGCGAAAATTGAATAAAACTCACTTAAATATTTATCAAGCCATGATTCATGGATTCGATCATATTACACACGTAGGGTAAGGCAGGCATGTCCGATAGACCACCATTCAACTTCTAATTACCGAGAAACATAAATATAAAATAAAATATATATTAATAATTTACTCAAATTGTTCCTCCCACACAACACATAAGAACGCAAGGCAGAATAAAATATGTATGAACATGATTTATGAACAATGTTTTGATCTCTATTGTTTGTGGAGATAACACGATCCTCTTTTTCCAAGATTTTATTTTAATTTTATTTAACACTTGGGTATACAGCCTTCTTGATACAATTAATTATAACACGGACTTTCTTTCTTTTTATAAGTACGCAATAAATTAATAAATATTTTCACGTGCATATTACGCAGGTTGTGTTTTGTATCATTTGTCAGTTGTATCATCGTGTTCATATTTGTGGTCAATTTTAATTTTTTTGCGGCTGTTTAAAATAAATGAATTTTTGTGGTTGGCGCGAGTTTATTATTTATTTCATCATCGGTCGTTACCAATTTATAGCAGAAATTACTGCGATTTGTAGAATTTCATTTAAAAATACTCCTTTTTCCTCTCTTGATAACATGTTAATCAGCACATTTTATGAAGCAGTTTTTTTTCTTATATGTTATGTACTAAAATATTTTTACAAACACTGCTTACCTTATAATGGTGAAAACATATTTTTTAAGTTATTATGGGTCATGTTTCTATAAATTTAATTATAAAAGGAATACTTTAATGGAATGCCTCATTTATTTATTTTATTTTTTATTTCAAACCTCGAGGTGCTTAGGTTAATATTGCAAATACGTTATTTAACATACAGATAATTGTAATAAAAAACTTTATTCCAATATTATCTTAAATCTAATTATCTTATAATTCGAGATTCAGGCCTTACATACAGATAGAAAAAGTCTTTGGTTAATATAAAGCTTTCCTTATTCCAACATAGATTTCGGTATGTGGTAAATGTGTCACGAGTTTGATCAATGTATCTAGGGGTTCCGAAAATTGAGTAGTGTGGTTTTCAATCATGGGTACAATTGGTGAATGTTACATGTGTGTAAAGTGATCACTTAAACCAGCTAACATATGTTTCGCTTCTCCAATCAATTCACTCGAACATTTAGAGAAATCTCTAAATGTTTGTTGGTCTGAGAAATTGCTCAATCCCTATACCATAAACAAATCTGTGGAAGCATTCGTTCCCTCCTTGCATAGCTAAGCGACAATCACTACAAAGAATCTGGTGAAACTGCCGTAAAAATTTACATCCTCTCGGGATTGGTCACAAAAATGGCCATCAATTTTGTCCCCGTGCCACAGCTTTGCACTCAATTATTCATTTGAGCAGGCCTCATTCCTCACTGTTCGTATTCCGTCGGACGTTATTAATGGGATCACTTATCTCCAGCACGCATCTTGGTGATTTCCATCGCTTATTTACTCCGCACAGCTTGCAGATAGCAGACTCACTGGACCGTCCAAAAGTGTGTACTTTTAACGGAAAACGCGGATAGATGCATTGTTTTACGAGCGCTATTGCGAGAATAGACCATACTTTGTTATGTAAAAGAGCCACGATGATATTGTGTAAGGGTGCTTACAAAAATCACCATGAATCTAGTAATAATCGGATGTAGCGAAACCTCGCTATTAGTGTTCCGTTTCTCTATTCGTAAAACGCGCTATTGTCCAACATTTATTATAAAATACGAAGTGCCATTCGCACAATTGGCCTGTCAATAGCTTGTTGGAAATATCATCCTAATATTGCAGTAGTCGACAGGAGTATCAACCCGTTAAATGATTGTTTAATCCATTTTGGAACAATAAAATCAAAAGCAGACAACATGGACATTTTTTAAAAAGAAAAATATCCCTACACCTTTGCCGCCCAGAATACTAAAAATGTAGCTTTTTTGTTGTTGTTTATTTTATGAAAATTTATCAGTTTATAGTATAAAGTGTGATTTCACTCAGTATGTAGCAAATATTCAAATTTGCAAGCATTCGGGGGCCTGGAACGGATTCATTCAAATTGAGTCCGTATTCCTACACACCGTGAATTTTAGCTTACGTATTTAACGAATCGAATTGAAATCAATATGGATCATAACGTAGAGTTAATAAGCGTTTACTGTTTAAATCAGAATTTATTGATACTTCATCCACAAAACATTCGATTAGCTTTGATTTTGTAAAAATTGTTTATATTAGTAATAAATACATTACAAGGCAGATGTTGGAATAATTCACTCGAAATTTCTTGCACAGCTGGTATGTAAATTGGCGGGCTTATTGTTATGACGCAATATCACTCCACCAACTAAAAACAGATTCACGTAAATGGTGAAGGCTCGTACCTTTTAGTATAAATTGCCTCGCTTGTGTGAGAAGATGTATAGATATGATAATATCAAAATGTAAAAATGTTATTTCTCTTCCCTTACCCTATTTCGCATGAAAGTGCAAAGCGACACTGGTAGATAGCCATTTATCGCTAAGGTGTCCAAATATTTCATTAAGGAGATAAATCTGAATCATATACCGAATCCTTGCCTATTGTACTATAGGGTCCGCCATCTAAAGTTTTTTTTTTCAACTAGTGCTTATTTCGTGAATGGTAACACTTAGCTCATGTCTGATTTGACAGATAATTAGTTTTATCCTTCCGCTGAGCGAATATGGTTGTGTATACGCTTGAACAACGCTGGGAAATATTGCGACATTACTTTGAAAATCATGGTAATGTTGCAGAATGTGTGCGAAAATTGCGTACGGTTTTTGGAAGAAGAGAAGCACCGTCAGCTCCGTATGTTCGTTATCTTGTGAAAAAAGTGAAAGAAACTGGCATCCTCATCGATAAACCAAAGCGTGAAAAGCCAAAAACAGTGCGTACACCCGAGAATATCGATGTTGTGGCAGAAAGTGTGCGTGAAGCGCCATCAACATCAATTCACCGTCGTTCTCAACAATTGAACATTTCGGAGACATCATTGAGACGAATTTTGCATAAAGACCTTGGTATGACGCCATACAAAGTCCAATTGGTTCAGGAGTTGAAGCCAACTGACCATCCAATGCGTTTTCGCTTCGCTGAGTGGGCCTGCGATCGACTTACAGAAGATGCCGATTTTGCCAAAAAAATCATCTTTTCGGATGAAGCTCATTTTGATCTTGGCGGGTATGTAAACAAGCAAAATTGTCGTATTTGGGGCACAGAAAACCCGCACGCATACATTGAAAAGCCGGTACACCCAAAACGAGTCACTGTTTGGTGCGGATTTTGGTCCAGAGGCATAATTGGGCCATTTTTCTTTGAAAATGAGCAAGGAGTGGCCGTTACAGTCAATGGCGATCGTTATCGGGCCATGTTGAACGGATTTTTGTTCACAAAAATTGAAGAGGAGGATATTGGCAACATTTGGTTTCAACAGGACGGCGCTACGTGCCACACAGCCGAAGCTACACTCGATTTTTTTTATAGCATTTTCAAAAAAAAAAAGTTATTTGGCGGACCCTTTATATTTATTGTAATGACAAGAACGAGTAAAATTGCATTTGATATGTCACGAGTTTACGTATTTATACGTGTGAATAGGAAAACGTATTTTCTCCTAATTAACGTCTTGAAAAAATTATACGTAATTAGAATCCGTCAAGACGTGCTCTATAAATCAGGACTGCTAAACCCATTGTTTCTGATTAATTCTAGTGCCATTTGTCCATATTTAGTACGTATATGTATTGGACTAATACTCGTAACTGGTTGCAGGTATAATTTTGATGTTTTCCGCACACCGGTAAAACTCCGTTTTGCAAGTCCGCTAATGTCGGCGCAGTTCCGCATTGGGAAATACGCAATTTTCTAGTTTAACCATCTGAAGCACCTGACCACAATCCAATAAGAAGTTGGATTCTAACTGATGCGGTCTGTGTAAACTTTATCAATAGACATTTGAGGTATCCGGTCGTGTTTCGTCACATTTTTCACTCCAGAACTTATATAACGCGGAGGATGGAACGGTTTACAGCTCACGGCACTTTGTGGTCTAATCTTGGAACTTGAAACTGTATTTCAGCTTCGGAATACAAGGCAAAAACATTGTATACTACTATTCACTACTAGCCACCACTGCACGCCATTTCTTCGCATGTCCTGACTTCTATACATACCCTCCATGACATGACATTTTGGCATGACCATATTTCAGATTCCGATTTTCCTTCTTTATTTTTTTTCTTATTTTTTTCTTTTTCATTCTTAACTGTCTTTGCCCTACTGTAAACAGTTCTTCAGTCTACCATTTTATTATAATTTTTCCCTTAAAAACCCCCTAAATTTCCTTTTGGACAATATTTTTTAAATACTTCTCGTTACGTGTTTTATTTAAACTTATTTTTAAAAAAATCAAAAAGTCTAATTGCATCAACGGAACCTGCTGTGATTTAATTCAATGATTCAAACCCTGTATGATAATAATCAGCATCCACTTGCTTACTGTAGTGGTTAGCACATTTGACTACCATGCTGGAAGTCCCAGGTTCGATTCCCAGAAGGGGTCAAATTAAATATGAGCGCTTTTTTCTCTTAATATTTATTTGATCTTCTTACCCTCAAGTGCAGGACTGATCACCTTGCCTTCAAACGATAAACGATCAAACTGACATAGCATCGAGTTGATGCAGTGTCCAATGCACCATTGGGTGCGGATAATGATAATTTAATACGGTGAAAGTACAAAAACACCAATTTTGTAAAAGATACGGGTGGTCGCCATATTTTTTTTCGCATTTTTTACGAAAAAAATCTTTCTCTCGTTTCACGTTTTAAATCAATCCGAGTATGTAAAATAAATAAATTAAAGTCGACGCCTTGAACATTGTCAACCGTATCATTTCCCCGCGACGATTTCTCAAAAAGGGTCGTTTACGCGAAACCCGATATTATCCTTTCTGCCTTGTTTCGTGACTTCCTCCCGTATTCACTTTCCGCTTCACGCACCGCATAAAGGTTCCGCATTTGTTATCGCGCCGTTAGGGGAGCATGTTGACATTACGGGGATTTACGGCCAGGGTATCGTGACCCGTGACTCTGCTAACCTGCAATTTGACATCCCGGCACTCGCGCCTAATGAGTGATAAGTAACGCGCCCATACTTATAGGGAACGTTATTTTACCATATATTTTGTTCGCTTCATAAATAGTAATTAGCGCGAGGGAAATGATCGAGGGGACGATTTGTCAACTTCTTCCGGTCCTTATCCTCACTCGAGTGGTGCACGGGGCACCGTATCGAATCGATGCAGTGTTAACTCGGTCGTGATTATGTTAAAAATAAAAAATAAATTTGGATAATTTATATAGCGACTTTTTATAGGCGTTTAAGTAGGTTGGTAAGTCCTGCGCTCCTGATCCATGCGTATTTATTTTGATTTATTTAGTGCATCATATACAGTGTATACGATGAAATCGGCACGGTAAAACACGTTATTTAATTTTTTTATTTGTAATTGTGTAAATTATAATTGAGATTTCCCGTGCCGAGGGCACATTTTACAAAGATTATTTTTAAATAATAATCTTAGAAAATAGTTTATGCAATTGTGGTGACTCGGATAGGTCCCTAAACGGACGGTGGACTAGCCAAGCAATCACGTTGACAACAGTGATGTAGCCGGAAGCTATAAAGCCCTTACACACTTGCGATCGCACTATTTTTACCTGCCCGCTCGACCAACTGCATCCAGATCCAAGAACTTCTCGCAACAATTATTATTGTTAACTTAATTCAATTACTTTTTATAAAAAAATGTAATTTTTAAATTAAACTGAACTAATATTTTTAGTCGCAAATAACATACAGACCGCCGGAATTTGTATGTATCGATGTTACATATTTAATTTGAAATAATACCTCGATATTATGAATTCACACTAAGCTCATTATTATTATGGATGGTCGAGTCGATTCACGATTGTAATATGGCGTACCCAGATGATTCGGCTCATTAGGTAATGTCTTTTGAAATTATTTAGCGATGATTTTGGTAAATTTTCGCAACACCTGGAGTTGCATAAATGCCCATTGAAATCGGCCAGTCAAAGGAAGTCAAATATTTTAATATTATTTTGCTTCTGCCGTAGGTACTTGCAGTCGAATGAGGCTTATTATTTTTGTAAAAAAAATACACCTAGCACCTTATTTTAATTTGTTTTATACCATGTACAACAAAAATCAGAAATTCTTTCATTAGTTGATTCGGAAGTCACTTTGTGGTAGTATCTATCCATTTTTCATTAAAGTTTTACTTGGTAAATACTACTATCTCTTAAAATCTATTGTTACACGTATTTCAATGCATTCCGCATTATCCGCATCATACGGTGTTTGAAAATTATGCGAAATACATCGTGTCACAAAAGGTTTTAAGAAATAGTGGTATTTACCAAGTAAAACTCAAATAAAACAATCAGAGATTCCATTTAAAATGATCATGTATTATTAAAAAATATGGAAATATCATTCCTCGTTGCGCTTATTTCGATTGTTTTGGAGCTCATTTTAGTCGCGAATAAACTTTCATACAAATTGGAACATCTTCAGAGAATTGTACATATTACGTCAACATCATCGTGTGCATAGTATGGAATACACACATTTTGTATTTATTAGCAATTTCAATCATGAAATCATCACGAAAATATCGATAATTGTATATAAATAAGTTTTCAACCAATTCTCAATTCTCATTGCGCTTAATTCTCGGGGAGTCCGGTTTTAAGCAGTCCGAGATTTTAACATAACAGGGTATACTTGTAGTTGCTAGCAATTGAATGAATGCGATGTAACCTTGACATATAATGAGAACATCTGAGATGTACATACATAATTCGCCTGGTGTCTGGGAATAGATATTAAAACTGTTGGTATACAAAATACATTTCTATTTTTGATATTTATTTTTGTATCTTAATACAATCCGCGTCCTTGATGACTTGACCCGAACCGAGATATGCTATTTTGTTGGTCGCGTTTTATTTTTAAATAAACTTAAGTGCTTCTAAATATTCTGTTTGGCGTAAAACAACGTTCGGAGTAAAAATGACTAGAGTCCGCGGGAAAGCGCCGACGAAACCTGATGTTCGGAGACTATAAACACTGCCGAGCTTCCTTTTCTGCTGTAATAAAATCTGTTCTTTTGTGCAAATAAATATGCAAATGAGTGGGATTTTCAATTTGGTTCGTTTCTCCTAAATCTCATTTCTATTCACGATGAAACTCGTTTCTCCAAATGCTAGACCGATTAATATTTCCGAGCGCGTCACATACGAACGCTTTTGAATATCAATACTTTAATGACATAAACAAAACTCGTATCCTATTGTATATCGTTACGGTATGTATAGTACCTGCCTATCGTTATGTATATCGCTCACTCCTTTCAAGAACGTCATAAATCAAAAATCGTCAATTTTCAGTTGTGCATGTTTTCGGAATGCCCAGAAAATGTACTATATCCCAGCAAAAGAGGCATATTTTAAACTTAATATTTACCCACTACAGGGTAGAAAGTGTTGTTTTTGCATTTTGAGGAAAAGGTATTGTTTAATCATTTTTTTAAATAAAGTAGTTATTTTTCAAATGGAGAAAAACCTTCAGGTTTAACCTAAAAAGATCTATTGCATAGTAAAAAGTGCAATAAGTGGCTTGATATTTATTTTTAATAAATTGTATTATATTTTGTAACATTAAAAACGTTCTCCTGAAAAATCAAGTATTTTGATTTATGACGTTCTTGAAAGGAGTGAGCGATATATGTATTAGGCAACTAGACCCCGATTCTTACATAATTATTGCAAAAAAAGTATTCGCCATTCGTGTCGTATAAATTTATTTAAAATGACATTTTTTGGTGTTTTAGGGAAAGAAATATGAAAGGTTTAACCGAATCGTAAACCCAGATTAAAATTTACCACGTTAGGGGTAAATAAAATTTAATTATGATACCTGGTTAGATACGGTATTGTACGAGGTTTGTAACTAATCTCTCGGGAGTTACGGCAACTCCGTTTTAATTAGATAAGTTATGTGAAGACAAAATTTATGAATATATCGTGAAGAAAAACAACACCGTTTTCTTTTGTTATAGTAGTTAGCATGGCCCAATTTACGATTCTGAATTTCCTAAAATTTTACTCTTTATTATGTATTTCTTTCAATAATTAAATTTATTTTACGGTTTTGTTTGGACAAGTTTATTTAATATGTATTTATTATCAAAATATAATACGAAAAGACTTTTTTTCCGCGGCACACCAACTAATCACCACGGTACATCAGTGTGCCGCGGCACACACTTTGCGGAACAATGGTCTAAGGCTTATACAAAAACTTACCTTTGAATAAACCGGTTTCTATTTCCAATATTTACTAACATTCGGTTTTTTAAATTTTATAAAAATTACATTACAAAAAAAAACTCGAATGTTATCGAAAAAAAATGTTCATTGATTATACATATTTCAACCAAGGCGGTTTCGGGTCCAAATATGCATTTTTATTGTTAAGCTATATTTTTTTTAATGTAATTTTTAAATATTTATATAAGGTCACCAAGTGGAAGAAAACCGGATTCCGAATGTCGCAAATTTAGCTAATAAACAGAGTTTTCAAATCCGGTTTTCGAAAACCGATAAGCCCCTACTGCAGACGATCATTCCATTTATCCGACCGTTCCAGTAACCAATAATCGGTTACCAGCACGTGATGGTAATAGCTAAACGTTTGTTTATTATTTCGATGATTCCGTTTTACGTGAGAAATATCCTAATTTCAAGAGTGCGCTTTTTTTACTACATCAAATATTTTACTCTGACCGTTTTCATATTCAGCTCGCGCGCACTTATTTAAATATTTTACCCCGAAAGTCACGAGTAAAGTAAGTCATATAAGTATATATAATATATTCAGTAAGTCGTATATTGAAAACTCGAATAAATCAACTGCGCGATAGGTATTTACATAAAATACTAATAATTCACTGCTTGATTTTAGACCCAGTTATTTCATAAACCATTATTTGTATTTTTTTTATATATCATTTCATTAAGAAAAAAAGCTTCTGAATAACATAAAAAGTCATGTTTTATCACTCAACAGTACAACAGCAGACAAAAAATTACACAAAAAAATTATCGAAAAACAAGACACTGATTAACTTTACTTATTACATTTGTTTGTTTGAATTTTTATAGTGTAAATTTAGGTATTTATTATTTATATATTGTAGTGTATTTTTTTTATAGTTTTTTGTTTTTTTTTCTATAATGACGTGATTGAAATTTGAAATACAACACCTGTTATGTTTACAATATTAATTTAATACCTAATACAATAATTGTGGTTTCGGTAAGCGTAGTTCCTCGTGGAAGTTATATATGCGTATACTATATATGCTCGTATACGAGTATACGTATTATATCATTTGCGGTATTATTTTAGTTATTTCTAGGTGACTTCTCAATATCGCAGGTGGTGGCCATCTACCTAGAATAATCTGGAGTCCGCCGCGCTTTTTTTTTTTATTTCTTTCATGTTCGCACGTATTTCCACTACAAATTAAACCCCGTTTAGTAGCCACTTTAATCGCGATTTTCCTCCCTTGTTGCAGAGCCGTTAAAATGTGGCTACCCGTGGTGGACTTTCGCTGAGTCGCCGGCCGCCCCCCGCCCCTCGCCCCCCCTCCCCCTCCCCGCAGGGGGCAGGGGCTGACCCCCTCGGAGGGGAGAGCCGAGAGTTATGAGCAGCCATAACTTGCAAAATACCACCATAACACAAGTGAGTACCAACAAAAATACTGTATAAAAATTAATTAGTCATTTGAATCCTTTCTCATCCGACAGATTTGTGTGGGTGTAAAAATAGATGAAATTTTATAATTTTCTCCATCTTTGGTAATGATTTCATGAACTTACACTATTCTAGGGCTGAAATCTGCCACTTGGGGTCTCAGAAATCATGTTTAAAAAAATCATGTTTAAAATAATCTTTTATTTATATATATTTACTTTTTATTTATATATCTTTTTACAGTATATAAAACATTTCTTTTTAAATTTTTTCAGACCTTTTTCATACTTCATACATTCAGGCATCTCATTATACATTTTCAAACCCTTAAACATTATATAATTTTGCAACGCTGTTTTTTTCAAAAATGGTAGTCATATTTTATCCTTATTTCTAGTTCTATGTTTATGATTTTTTTTTAAATTTACTACTACTTATGTACGAAAATGTATGTCACGTTTGAATCCCGGTTTCAATTCCCAGGAAGGGTCAGAATAAATATGTGTTTTTCATTCAAATATTTATTTATTACTACCTGAAGGTACCTGAAGCGCAGGACTGATCATCTTGTCTTCATATAAATAAATGATCGAATAAACATTGCGTATATTTGATGCAATGCCCTATGCACCATAGGGTGCAGATAAGGGTCAATAGTTGTAATCATAAAACTGCATTTTTAATTTTTTGGCTGAGAATGGATGTGTCGTGTTTTGATACTAGAGTAGTGGTTGTGTTTGCGATGCAGCCCTAACAGTGCGTAATGTTGTTGCAGCACATGTCTGTGTTGGGAAGTGGAGCGGGGTGCTGGTACCCCTCCACCCAGCTGCCCCCCACCGCCCCCATACGCCAGAAGAGGCAACCAACCCACCAGGTACTCATTCTACTACTTGTATACAATACTTACCCTGTTTTAAAGAGGGTCCAACTCCAAAGGGTGTGGATGAAAATTGCCTCCAAGATATTCTCTTAGCTGCATATACTGAGTCGTAGTCGTACAGGAGAAAGTGACCAACTTCAAAACGTTAATGTTCTTGGCAACAAAATAAGCATCAATGCAGTTAGTCATTTTTAACAAGTCAGTATATTATACTTCCAAGTATAAAATCTTTTGGGATTGTTTTCAGGGCAATATTAAGCTAGTAAGATATCAAATACTCAATGATCAGGTTTTTGTGAAAAATGCACTCGGTCACTTTCTCCTGTATAACTACGACAATGTTGACTACTCGGTTGAGCTCATGTATCGTAGCGTGCCAAAGAGCGTATGTTTCGACTCGTTTGCGTTACATAATATAACAACTGAACTGAGTTCACCAGTTGTCACTAGATGCTTTTCATTTAAAATTCTTCAATATTGACCAAATTTTATATTTTTTATTAAAACTTTAATCTAACTAGACTTTTTTTTAAACATTTTTTATTGCTTCTGTTTTTTTTTGTACTGGAAAAAAAACCTGAGCTTTAAGCGGTTAAGGAACAAATACAAATGATTTATTTGTTGCATTAAGTAATTTAATATTCGGCCGATGAGAATTGTCAAAGTGAACAGCTATTAACATATTGTTGGCCAATTTGGCCATAGCGTCTCCCGCTCTCTACCAACAGTATGTTAATGACGCTTTTAAGCATTTCCGTCAAATGTGTTGGTTATGAAATTTTATGCGTGTCTGTATGAAGGCAGCTACAGTGGAATCTCGGTATACGTCCTTAATCCGTTCCAGATCATGAGACTTAAAACACATGATCAGGATAGGATAGGACGTAAACTAAATGTATTTTTCCCATAAGAAATAAAGGGAAAATGAATAATCCATTCCCACGAAAAAAAATTTTTTTTTTGGCATATTATACATTGACGTGGTGGTATAAAATAATTTAAACACTGCTGAGTACTAAAATAGATAAATATAAAATTTGGGTTAAAACAATGATAAATTGAAATAAAAAGTTTAAGCAAATTTATAGTAAATATAATCCCGGAGTAGACACTTTTTGTGAGACTTACACACAAGTCATATTCCAAACATCTTATATCAAGCAAAATGTTTGGCGTCCAAACATGACGTATACCAAGTAGGACTTATTCCAAAGCAGACATATACCGAGGTTCCACTGTATTGCCATTGGATGATTGAAGGCCCGTGTGTAGCTCTTGCGCATGATGATATACTCGATTGCAGCCGCTGACGGTGCAGCACGTGATGCAGCAGCTGCAGGGGAGCTCCGCGCCCTCCCCGGCGGCCGCGCCGTCCCCCGCCCCCGCCCCCGCCGCCGTGCTGCAGCAGCCTCTGTCACCCAAGGGCCCCAACGGGCCCCACATCGGCGGACACTTCAACCATCACGTGAGTCTAACACTGCGCTTGTTACCATCCTATAAAGAGCAAACTCTGTAGTGCGGTTGTTGGAACATTTGGCAACCATGCGTGAGATTCCCACGATGAGTATGATTCGAATAGATGACTTTTAACCAATTCTTTGCCTTAAGCCCATTTACGCGCTCTCCTATGCCATGCTTGCCAGGTCGACCATACAAAACTAGTGTGTAAACGCGCTCATATTTGCGCTTGTTTCTAACCCCTATGTCAAGCACTAATTTTAATAATTTAAAATATGAAACATTTATGTAACACCACACAATGTACATATTTGGTAAGTTTTCATAATATCTGTTAAATAAATATACAAAAAAATATAAATTTGTTATGTTTTACTTTTCTTAAAAATTCACTGCCTACGGGGAACAGTCTTACTAATACCACCTGGCACTTAAGAGGTTAACAGAATATATGATTACAATAATGTGAATTAATTATAAATCAGAAAAAGTGTCTATTCCGGGACTGGATGTGAAATATATTTGATGGAATACAGAGGGGGTCAGGTTCGATCAAGGTTCCTGAATTTAGTCACAAAATTAAAAAAAGGTCGTTTTGGCTATTGTAGAATCCTCACGTGTCCATGGCCAGCAGCGGGGTGCACCCCATGTCCGCCTCGGCCCAGGGGATGATGCTGGCCTCGCATCCCGGCAGCGCCATGGCCACGTCGCTGCACTCCATGCCGGGCATACGGCACCTCGTGCAGCACCAGCCCGTGCGCAACCTGAGCGCCTCCAGCATCCCCCAGCAGCCCGCGCACACGGCCGCCATACTGCAGCAGCAGCAGCAGCAGCAGGCCACCCAGCTGCCGGACATCAACTCCATACAGCAAGGCATACCGCAGCCCCTGAGAGCCGGCAAAGGAACCGACCTTAGGCCGTGCAATATGCCGTGAGCTATGCATTGATTAATATAAATAAATAATGCACATATTCTGGGAGCGTTGGTTTTACATTGAAATAGAATGAAGCCAAGGGTATTTACAGGACTTACGCCTCTTATTGGGTGGTTTAAGTGATCATTTTGTACACAGCCTAACATTCACCAGTCCATCCACTTTTGATAAACACATTACTCCAATTTCGGAATGTTGTATATATATATATATATATATATATACATGTATATGTCGCGAGTGTTTTTTACAGACATCTGTGGTTGAAATTTGTAAGTTTCCTAGTATGTGAAATAATTAAAAAAGAACCTCACATGAAGGTCTCTACCAACTTACTAATATGTCATCTTCTTTAAAGCATAAACAGACAGTGTTTAAAATAATAAATACAAGTTGGCATAATTGAGGAGCATGGTGGAAATATCAAATGATTTGAAATGGAATCATCGACTTCACTCCACAGTCCAGTTACAGACTACAGACACCTAACCTAAACCACCGTAAACCTAAGTCGATTTAACCTTTCAATTACCACAATCAAATTTGCGATGCCGGCCTTTTGAAATTTTCACATTTACACAAACGACTTTCCTATCCACTTTAATAACCGAGATGTGTTTATGACAGAAACCTCTCTCGGGATAGTCATAATATCATATTTTTTATTTATTTCAATTTAGTTTTTAAAAAAAATTGCCTTAGTATACTTAATTGGCGGTTTACAGTACGTATCTGTCGTGTCAACAGCTTTGTCTCCCAATCTATCCAATTTTTTCCATGTCAAATACTAGGCAATGTTATAAATATTTTTTTCATCATTACTACTAGCAAAAAATTGTAAAATACCATTAAAATACATTGCGCACAAATTTCGGCATTCCAGTTGGTATTTTATACAAAATATAGTCATTTCAATAATACGGTATGACATCTGTGAATTTTTTTAAAGTACCTAGCACTCATTGTTGGTAATCGTCGAATAATTATTTGTTGAAATTAAACCATCCAACAGATGGCATTGCTGCTCCAGTTTTTATTTTTTTTTGTTATCAGAAAGGTAGATTGACATTATCATCTAAGCAGGTTGTTATCTGGTATATCATACGGATTAAGGCTCGACCCACAGTTGCTATATTTTCAGTTAGTCCAATACCACTTCAGCTATTTTATCTACAGAGATAATGTAATTAAAACAAACCTTTATTATCTCAAAAAATATTATTCAAACACATATAAAAATAACATTCGAAAATGATTATTAAATACGGTGATTTAATATTTTGGTGAATGATTTGTGAAGTTATCGAGTCTTCGATGGAAAAAGTGTGTATTTTTATTACCGTATAGTCAAAAAATTTGTTTGAACAATGACTAAAATTAATGATGGTGATGAAACAATTAGTGATGAAAGTGTAGTTGAAAGTAATGTCATCCGTGTGAAATTTTACATACCACCTGAATATGTTCCAATGTAAGTTAAATTATTTGAAATTATATTTTGTACACATTTTATTTTGTATGTGCTACTGCACACTTGGCTACCACACTGGTCAAAATATGTAATTTTTCACCTGAAACATAGGGTCGATCACCTAATTCACATATTGTTGTCGGGTGGTTTTTTCATCAACCCCGACCCTAAGTATACTCAGACAGTCTGCCGCCTGACCGTCGGTATACTAATCACAAGTAACCGCAAATCGAATTCCCATTTGTACAATGTTTTTCGGTGTCTTTCGCGCCTTACAAAAAGTAAGCAAATAGAATGCTTATAAGCGTCTCTTGCTCTTTACTAACAGTATGTAAAAGACGCTTTAAAAAGTGTTTCCCGCAAACAATGCATACGATGTATGTGCCCTATACACCATTGGGTGCAGATAAGAGTAACGAAAGTAGAAGATTTGTTTTTTTAAACTTAACATTCTTAATTTTAATTTACATGTACAATAAAACTATGATTTATTATTTTGTATTTCCATTTTAGGGTATATTTTATGCCCATACTCCTAGTATAAAAGGTTGCTTCGTTTCTGTTGATAAATCTAATATATCTTGATATATGCTCCCTAGAGGGTATGTATATAATAAGATTGTTACATTAAAAAAATCATTGTTACAAATAATGGCAATATATTCTAATTTTTTTTTTAGTACAGTAGAGTCTCGGTTATCCGACCTTCGGTTATCTGACCTTTGGTTATCCGACCTACTGGGGCAATGCCCCTTTCCTTTACCCGACTGCACGTATTATATTCGCGCCTACTACTACTGTAAAACATGTTTTATTACTTTGCCGTTAATGCATTTTGATGTCTTAGTTCGTTACATTCAGTTATGTTACATGTACATATTTGAAAAGTTTTTGATGTGCAAATGAAATTAACATATTTTCATTATCCTTTTTATAATTTTTCGTGTTATCCGACCTTTTCACTTGGCCATTTTAGGTCGGATAATGGAGACTAGTGTATGTTATTATTACGGGGCTCGGGTATAGGTAATAATAACTCGTAATTAGGATGCAATCGGTTTATTCAACAGGTCGCCATGACAGTACAATGAAAAGTGTGTGCAGCATCCCCTGCATTCGTCTCATAAGGGATATAACGTAAACATTCCCCGCGTACACCCCGCCCTGCCCCTAGCGGGCGCTTGGAGTCATAGTTCATGTTGCTACAAATATTACGCCATAACATTATATTATTTTATTACACCTCTGGCTGAAATTGGATCTCTCGCTTGTGTTTATGTTAGATTTGTTTGGTATTCCTTTTCATCTTGAAATGAGATAAATATTGACTCATCTGTGTTGTCTCCATTGGCCGTGTCAGTTTACCATCATTTGGATATGCTCCAACTGCAAATAAATCTAGTCATTTGTTATTTAATATTTAATTTGATTGAAAAGAAGGAAAATAGTCGGACTATTGTAGCGGCTAATTTAAATTAATTCAATTGACATGCCAATGAATAGAATCAGATGATGGAAAAGTAATGAATAAAAAAAGAATCTCTTATAGTTTTGCATACAAGAATTAAATGTTGAGTCAATTGAAAATATTTTATTGATATCTCAACACGATGAAAAAGTACATTGAGAAAGAATTTAAAAGTCTGGGTATTAACAGGGTGTATGACCTGTCGTTGGCTGGTTTAAATGATCACTTTATACATTGAGTAACATGTATAAAGTGTTACCCAGGATTTGCAATCAAATTACTAAAATTTTATAAATTGGTATAAATGCTGAACTTGGAAAATCTAATAGTAATTTTTGAGTAAAAACTTCAATAGCGACATTTACGGTTGAAATTAGTGATTTAGCAGAATTTTATGTAAACAAGGTTCTACTCTCGATTATTTCACATACTAGGAAATGCTTGAAAATATAATTTTCAGTTTCACGATTTTTATTTATGAGTTTTTTATTCACAAAATTTTGATTACGTAATTTTTTTTGTCATTCAAAAATAGGAATGGTGTTCAAATGAAGCATATTTTCAACTTTCTTGTATTGAGTAATGTGGTTGTTAATTTTAATTGCAAGAAAGATGAACAATTTTTGCCATTGTCAAGTACAATCTGGTTTAGAAGGACCAGAATCGCATAGCTTCCCCTACTACCCCATTGCGACCCCTACTACCGCCCCATTAGTACTACAACAGACTTTACGTACTCTATTTGCACTTCATATTCAAAGGGAAAACTTTAAAATCATTTTATACACAAATAGAATATGTTAAATCCGCTATTTGACCTGAGTAAAAAAGTCAATTAGTGATAAAAAAAATATTGATATGATTGAATGATCAATTGTTTAATCAAATGATGCCATGAATATGTGTCTGATGTTCCGATGGTTTTGTATTCCAGCTGGCACCACGGCAAGATCTCCCGGGAGCGCGCGGAGCAGCTGCTGCAGCCGCGCTCCGACGGCTTGTTCCTGGTGCGGGAGAGCACCAACTTCCCCGGGGACCAGACCCTCTGCGTCAGCTTCCAGGGCCGCGTGGAGCACTACCGGATCAAGTGCACGCCGCACGCCACCCTCACCATCGACGACGAGGAGTTCTTCCACACACTGCCGCAGCTCATCGATGTAAGCCTAATTACCACACTAGCACTGCCACGCCCCGAAGAGTGTCCCTTTGAGGACAGAATAAAAAATATTTTTCTTAACAATTTTTTTTTTCTAGAAATTATTTACAAATAAATGTATACAGCAACTGAAAATTTACTGAAATTTACAGATTGATACAATATTTATCCCTTAACAAAATTAAAAATACACATTGTGTGCCCGGTAGTTAGCAACAAAGACCATGTTTTAAAAAGTATAAATAAAAGCATTTATTCTCGAAAATATGAGGTAATATATAACACTACTTATTTTTAGTATTATTATGACTATAACTCACCTGTCATTTTGTTTATTTCGTTCAATAACCTCACAAAATTGATAAACTAAGATACAGATAACCTATTAATATCCCGACATGTGCACATCGCCACAATAAATAGTCTGAAATAAGCTCCAAGACAATAATACCAACATGAAATCTATACAAGCACTATTTCTGTTACATAGGCAACACATATTGCACGATGGTTTTAACTAGAAACCTGTAGGCACTTAGACAATTTATTTTAAATTTGTGGTTAGCAGCAGTAACCAGTTGTCCTGAAAGGGTTAACACATTTTTGTCGGGCAGTTTTTTCGTCAGCCCCAACCTTAATCTCTGCATCTACCGCCTGACCCTCAGTATATTAATCACAAGTAACCACAAACCCAATACTGATTTGTACAATGTTTTTTGGTGTCTCTCGCGCTCTACCCAAAGTCAGCAAATATAACGCTTTCATTCATTCTTTGAAAACGAGAAAGGTTACACGTTCTTGTGGGTTTTTACGGACTCTCCTGCGTTCGGTATTCAGAACTGAAAATTTGGCAAGTTTGTCAGGTTTGTCAGTGCAGACAATTTTATCAGTGTAGGCAATTTGTCAGGTTTGCGAACAATCGTTCAAGGACCTACATACTTGTAACTGAGTAACGAGTCTTTTCAAATTGTTTCACTGGAAACTGTGAAATCTTTTAAATTCCTCCTTCTCATAAATGTTATTCTGTCACAGCACTACCTCCAGGACGCGGACGGGCTATGCACGCAGCTGGTGAAGTGTCTGCCCTCGCAACAGGCGGCTCCCGGCGGCGCGGCGCCCCCCGCGCAGCAGCCCGCGCCCGTCCTGCAGCAGCAGCAACAGCAGCACCAGCAGCCCAAGCCGCCCCCCACCCTGCAGCAGCAAAACCAGATGCTGCAGCAGCAGAACCAGATGCAGAGCCAGATGGTGCAAGGCCAAATTGTAAGCGCACCTTCACACTGTAGTCTGTCAAAAAATAGTAGAATGGGAACTGATCACAGCGGAGCACCCTTGAGTTAGTGTTTTACGAAAATAGCGCTGTAGAAATTATCCAAATTTATTCGTATTATTACAACTATATTGCTTTGTGTCATTTGTACAAGAATGGTCATCATTTCTATTTTGTTTTATTTTAACAAATATAGTGTTTTAATTGGATAAATTTGTGACAATATGCAGTTGTTTATGATTAATAATTATAAATATTTGAGTGCTGCATAAGAACTACATCAGCGCCCTTAATTTTTTTTATACTCTATTTAGAATAGCTGTTTTTAAAATTGATTTATTTCTATATATTTTGAATATTTACAATTCTTATAAATATAGAATATCTCATCTGAATAAAACTTAATAATATATAAGATATAACATTATAAATGTGTTAATAATTGGGAAATATTGTTATATAAAAATATGAAGGATATTGCTATTTACTTTTGCTAGTCCCAGATGGATATTTACAATGAACCATTATTAACAGTATATCTTTTTCAAGGATTAACAAAATGGCGTAAATTTTAGGAAAATATAAAAATAAAAAAGCCATAGAAAAATGTAATTGTACCTACATTTTGCAGCAAGAATTTTGATTGAATTGACCCTTTCCAATGTGGCCGTATAATTATTTGTCGATTTATATTTTCTTTATAATTTTTTACTATAATTTTCCAATTTCAAACAGAATCAGATGATGCAAGGGCAGATATTGCAGCAACCGCAAGTGCTACAGCAACCCCCGCAAATCAGCCCCCAGCAAAATACCAACGCGGACCATAATCTGCCACCCTGTTTAGCACCGCAGGCATTTGTGGATGCGGGTAATTACAAAATTTACTTCCTCAATCTAAATATTTATTTTGTCGTTTCTGGGTACAGTTTTAGAGAAGATGCTTTTTTGTTGTTATTGTTTTAGTTGTATTTCTAACTTTGTCTATTGGTTTTGTCCCAGGTTGGATGATAGCCGAGAGAGATCTGGAGATCAGAGAGAATATCGGCAAGGGAGAGTTCGGCGACGTGATGCTGGGGATACTCAACGGGCAGCGAGTGGCCGTGAAGATGCTCAAAGACTCGGAAGCGGCTAGCAAATTTCTAGCCGAAGCTAGTCTCATGACGTAAGTTTTAGTAAACTTGGTGATACATTTATACGTTACGTCATTGACCAAATGATTGATCGGGCATTGTCCGTACTATCTGGTAAATTTTAGTATGCTGCCAACATATTGCATCATTACACATTAGTGTGGTTTTGGATAGCAATGCCATGTGCAATTATAGTTCTTAGTGGGGTCGGTTTCCGGCTTCCAGTAATAAATACGTAATAGAGTATACAAAATCTGCAATAACACTAATGGCCTGGTAATAAGGGTCGCAAATATTGCAATTCTGATACTTGGGGTTAAAACAACTAATGATGTCGCATTCGAAATTTGCTTTTCTTGTAATTAAAGTATTATTAATTTAATCATTTCAATCCCTCTGATTTCTTTAGAGATTTCAAAAAGAATAGTGTAGATTGTCTTATAATTTTTTTTATAAAATAAATAAAAAACATCCATAAATTTATCTCTCACTTCCCTGGTCATTGATATGTCAATTTATTAAATTAAAATTTCAAATTCTCTTTATTTGAACATTCTTCTTCGTAAACTCAATTTGCAAACAATCACTTTTCCACCAGATGTCTTTGTTTCATTCGCATTTTTAGAATACCGTAAATGCGTGTAAATCATTATGTCTTAATGACGAATAGTCATAAATTTTCTCAAAACCTTAATGTTTACCTTTTACAGAGTGTTGTATGAAAAAACATGTGTATTTTAAAGAGCGCTAATGTGTATATAGCAGATGTAGTTCCTAAATAAATATTTTTACAAATGTTTATCTCAAACTTCATGTTGTGAAAATGTAGTTTACTGGGTCCCAAAAATAAGGACTTCATCTATCGTGAATTTCACCTACAATCACAGATACATGAAAATAAATTCATTTTACTTCTTAAATTTTTTTGAGACATTTGCTAGTGCCTGGTGTCTATCTAAGTATAATATACATACAGATCGTGGGTGTAGTGGCAAAAAACGTTAACTCGAAATTATGCAATTTTGACTTAATGATGCAGTATTATAAAGTTTTCAACGTTCTATAAGCTGACAAAATACACTAAGTAGTTTGAAATGTCATATTTATGTGGTTTAAAAAGTAATTCAACTTTATGTTTAATAGCGGGTATTTAATTCAGGTTGAAAGCTTTAAATGGGATTTATTTACTGGGATTATTCAAACAGGGATTTTAGACTTAACGTTTTTTGTCAGTATACCCCACGATATATTACTGTATGTAGTATTCAACAGCTAACATTGTATTTAATTAAATTTATTGGTATTCAGTATTTAAGATATTAATGCACTTTTAGAAAATAATTCATAAAATTTGTCATAAATTATTTGCTCAGCTTGTGTTAATATTGACTGCCGAGACAGATTAACATGTTGTTTATATATATTTTTTCCAGATCGTTAAAACACGAGAATTTAGTAAAACTGTTAGGGCTGGTGTTCAACAAGCAGCACATCTGCCTGGTCACCGAGTACATGAGCAAGGGCAGCTTGGTGGACTACCTGAGGAGTCGGGGGCGGTTACACGTTACCAAGAGAGACCAAATCATGTTCGCTTTGTAAGTATTAACATACGTCGCATTACCTCTAGCATACTTAACCCATCCGCATATCAGTTTTTTTTCAAAACATGTATACAAAGACACTAATTGAATGTATCCCCGCAAGTAAGAAAATTGCCCCGCCCGGAGGGGAGGTGATATGGTTTGTCAAACAATGAGGCGCTAATATTTTGCACCTGATAAAACGAGAACAAACATAGAAATAATCTTTAAATGCATAAAAAGGCACCGCGCACTAAACAGATTGATGTTTGTGGAACAAAACAGTCCGACCAATCACAACGCTCGTGTATTTAAGGCGGTGTTCAAATTCTACTGAGTTATAAAAATAAACTATAAAATTATAATTATAACTGTTTTACTAATAAATATGGTACATATAACCATTATGCACGTATTTTATCGTGTGTCTAGATCAGAAATGTGATAAATTGACAAGAAAACGTGAAAAAATAACTCAATAAAACATTATACCTAGGATGTAAAGTTTTGATTTCTAACTGATTTTAGGTGATATTTCAATCAAAATGATTCTATCCGTACAGGGACATCTTTGGTCAAGTGTCGTCAATAAATTTGTATAAAAATTATAAGAAATAATGCATTACAAAAAGCTTTCTTTACTGATTTGTAGATATCACACTAAAGTATCTTTATTATATGAACTACCACGGATGTGGGCGTGGCTTATAACCTGCGGCGATTATTCGAATGTAAAAACATACCTATCGTCAACGTTTGGCGGCAGGTAGGCGGATGGGTTAAAGTGATGTAAGTCTTGAATCAACCAATAGCAAACTAATAATAATTCCACAGGTACATAAATACGGATTTAAATTGTCATTACAAATTTTGTTAAAAATAATGGAATGTGGCTGCGTTCGCTATAAGTTTTTGACACATGGGTGTTGAGTGCCAGTGTGACATATTAGATAATGATGCGTTGCCTTAATCTTAACCCCTTCTTGTCCCCAAAAAAAATCCAGGTGGACAGTTATACATTCCTACGGGCAAAAATTAATTTGTCCTTTGCACCACATACTGTTATAGATACCAGTGAAAAAAATATTAACCTTTTAACATAATAATATGATATTAGTGGTGAAAAAAATGTTGAATAACATTTGACATGGGACCTACAAGGAAAAAATTTATGTCAAATGAGATTTGACATTGGCTAGTAAGGGTTAAGCTATGCAAAGGTGATAATTCTTGCACTAATTTGTTAGATTTTAAATTTATATCTGAAGCAATAACTTGTGAATTTCCATTTTATAATTAAAATATAACTTTAAGTTTTAAAATCACTATAAATATTTTATTATAACTTAATTATAATGTCTACCGGTTTCGAGACTGTCAGTCTTGAAAAAGAAGCGGATAGCTATTTATGGTGATTTTAAAACAAAGTTATATTTTCATTATATTGTTAAATTTAAATGGCACCCCTTCTGGGAAACGTAATCGAATTGTGTCACTCAGGAGAGAGATCAAATATTGGATTGTGATATGGATTCCACTCGCAATGGGATACTTGATTGGATAGGTGTGTGGTAGAGGTTTGTGACTGTGTGTGTGTGCAGCGACACCTGCTCGGGCATGGAGTACCTGGAGGCGCGGCGCGTGGTGCACCGCGACCTGGCGGCGCGCAATGTGCTGGTGGCTGACAGCGGGCGCGCCAAGGTGGCCGACTTCGGGCTGGCGCGTGAGGAGGGCGGGCCCGACGCCGCCGCCAAGCTGCCCATCAAGTGGACCGCGCCCGAGGCGCTCAAGCACAATGTGAGACACAACACTATTTTCCGCGTTCACTCCTTAGGTCCTCCTATGCTCCAGCATATGACCTCTCCAAGTCACTCTGTCACCCATCTCCTCGGCTTCCTCCCAGGTCAGTCCGGTATCCCGAACTTTCGCTGAGTATAGTCGGTGAATAGTCGTCAGTAGCCTTTCGAGGCGCCGGAATCGTCGGGGTAGGATGAAGAGACGTGAGGGGTTATTACTCTCAGGGGCATTCTAAGGATATGTCCCAACGATGTCCACCTTCTCCTTTTCAGAACTTTCAGTACAAGGGGCTGTTGGGTTCTTCTCCTCACATCCTCATTCCTGACGAAGTCGTACCACTTCACGCCCAGTATTCCACTCAGGCACCTATTTTATGGTCACCCAGGCATATATTTTACAGGCGCCCAGTATGAGGGTCGGAGACAATTAGTCCTCGCTATTCTACTTTCCCATTCCCTCCTCATTCCTCCTTATACCCATTCCCGCGCTTCCTTGTCACACCTCGCAAGTTTGTAATTGTGTATTGTTTATCTTAACACATTGTTGGCTGGTAGTTTTTTCATCAACCCTGACCCTTATTAGTATACTAATTAGGGTCGTTTACTATTCACAAGTAACCGCAAACCCAATTCCAATCTGTGTATTTTTAAAGTATTTTTTAAAAGCCTTCTATTTTGTTTTACCAAAATTAACAAAATAGAACGCTTTTAAGCGTTTCCCGCTCTCTACCAATAGTATGTAAAAGACGATTTTAAGCATTTCCCATAAATATTGCGTTAACATATATGTAGTTATTTTTTTTATCCAGTTCAATTCAGTGCCCAAAATCGACATGTATTATAGTAAAAGATACAGTAAGTTTCCAATAGTGAAAAAGTAAAATGAATGTAATTAAGTGTAATAAAATTAAAATAGTAAACAGATTATTCAACTGTCTATCCTCAGTAATACCTCAATGGGAATATGGAAGTCTGGATACTTACATTTCTTACAATCTGTATTGGCTGTCACATATAACTTTTGAAGAATGACGTGAATGTATGGATGTATGGATGAGATGTGATGTGAATGTGATGTGTATGTAAAATTAACTAAAGCTTAGTTGAAATTGGACAAAAAAATTGGTGGATTCTGAATTATGATCCGAAAAATTAACGAGAAATGTGAACAGAATATTTTTCACTCAGATTGATTAATTACGCAATGCATATTGTAAGGCTTGTAAAATTAATATAAATTTATGTTACGAAAATTAAGTTAATAAAAACTTACGAGTCGTTGATAAAATTTTTTAATTATAAACTTGTATTATTTTTTACAGAAATTCTCAAACAA
Organism: Brachycentrus maculatus; assembly: GCF_059751285.1. Lineage (NCBI taxonomy): Eukaryota > Metazoa > Arthropoda > Insecta > Trichoptera > Brachycentridae > Brachycentrus > Brachycentrus maculatus. The sequence goes on from NW_028280859.1 coordinate 1,201,946, forward strand.
ATCAGATATGTGGAGTTTTGGAATTTTGCTCTGGGAAATATATTCCTTTGGAAGAGTACCCTACCCGAGAATTGTGAGTACTTTTTTACTTTTTTTTAATGCATATTGTCAGTTAACACATTTGGGGTGGGTGTATTTTACACCTGCGGACAGCTGGCAATGGGATTTGATAATTTTGTACATACAGTTAAGACCTTAACAAAGAGATTGGTACATAATCTTATAAAAACATTAAATATGTAATTCCTTATTTTCTGACTTTGAAATGAGGCCAGCGCAGAAGGTAAAAATACCCTTACCATCCTTAAGCATCAATCGACCGAACGGGTAGAAATATCTTTCCCATCCAAAGTGTGTTAATTGTTGATAATTGTTGATACAGATAGTAAAGATTTGGAATTCTAGCGCAGTTTTGTGACATAATTTGTATTTGCAGCCTCTGGCGGATGTGGTAAAACACGTGGAGAAGGGGTACAAGATGGAGGCCCCCGAGGGCTGCCCCCCGGAGCTGTACGAGCTCATGCGCCAGGCCTGGGACCTCAACCCCGACACGCGCCCTACCTTCGCGCACGCCAAAGCCAAGCTGGCTCAGCTCAAGGCGGCCACGCCGGCGCAGTGAATCATTGAACTCTTTTTCCGTATTAATCTCGCAAACCGATGAATAAATAAAGAAGAGAATGGCTTCATTTCGGTTTGATAATGCCACTTTGGTACTGTTTGATAATATTGAAGATCTAATTTATTGTTTCGGCATTCGTTTTGTGGTAAGACACGATTAAATTATAAGTAAAACACTTATTTTTTTATCACATGAGTATTATATTGTTACGACTAGTTTCAGAAGCTACAGATGCTTCCATTTACGAGTTTTAATATAAACTGAGTTTATATTCAAACCCGGGGATTGAAGTATCTTTAGCTTCCGAAATTAGTAATAATATATTATTCAAATGGTAAAAAACAAGCGTTTTATTTTATAGTTTAAAGATCTAAACCAAATGTAACATTCTAATATATACCAAAACTATTCGCAAATCATTTTCAAATACATATTATTTTAATATTTGAAGAAAATGCTTTTTTTCAACAAAAAAATCTCACTTTAAATGTATATGTCTGATGAGAATGATTTTAAAAGCATTGTTTTATTTTAAAATGTTCAATAATTTAATGATTTGCCATTCAAATTGATTACAAATGATCTTGACAGATCTTGATGTTTATGCTCTGGAAACTAGTGTCATCAAACCATTCAAAACTATTCTCTCTAAAAACACACTCTCTCCTAATGACAATAGCTTTACTCCCTTTACTTTGTGTATTGCTAACTTTTTTACACCAACATCATGGCATCGCAGATACAATAAACAGACCATCAGTATGTTGTAAATATAAAACAAATGATATTTTAATTCAAATTTAAAAAGGTTTCTTTTGATCGATTCAGACTGTGGAAAATCAAATCGTAGATTGATAAAGTAGTTAATATTTAAAACACTAACTTTGTCATTTTCCATATTATAGCTTACAAAATAACTTTGTTATAAAATCACCAAACTTACAAAACATAATAGCTTAATTATAATGTCGACTGGTTATGAAGCAATACAGCTTCTTCCCGAGACTGATTGTAATTAAGTTATAATAAGATGTATAGTGAATATAAAACAAGGTTATTTTGCAAGTTATTTATTATTACTTATGTTTATGATTGGGCAGTACCTATACCAAATAATATTACATACATTTTTTTATAAAACCGGTCTGGTATACGTTTTTGGATTCTCGGGTTATTTATTCATTGATTTTTTAATATGCTAGAATAAATGTAAAATAAAGATTGCATCCATTATTATATGGAGATTTAGGAAAAGACGTGTGAAATTGATTAGTAAATTATCTGTTTGATTGGAAATCGTTTGAAATTAATTAAATGTGTTCAAGTTCATAAATAAAATTTGTTAAAGTGAAATGAAGTAAGTTGCTGATTTGTTGCATGAACTCGGAGCGGGGGACAAACTTCCGAGTGCCGCTTTTGTAAAATATTTTCCTTCCAATGTATCGAGTGATGGTTTTATTATACTTAGAATTAATATAAGCGGGTTGTGATTTGGTCGCCTATCGATAGCAGCTGATAGGCATTTGTATGTGAATGTTTTGTGTCTTGTATTATTATTGAAGTGTACAATTTTCAGCCGACAAATCATTATTGTGATTTCACACAATTATGAACGTGCTTTGCGTGAGTTCGATTGTGATGCCTTATCGATTTGTTAAAGGAAACACCCGTGGGTCATAGTTGTGTATTTTGTATCGCAACTATGGTGCAAAATTTATAAAGAAATTTCGAATATATAAAATATACACAGATTAACAAAAGCCAATATCAAATCAATTTCTGATCTTTTTGCTTGTAAAACATATTATCAAAGTACCAAAATCTAAAATAATGCCATTCATTCTAAAGAATAGCGATAATAAAGAATAATGAATGGTCCGCAATAGTTGTGTGAAATTACGGCAGTTGAAATAATGGTTTACTTGATATTTTTTTTATAAACTGTTACCGGTTACTTGTTATGGTTTTACATAATAATAATTATATATATAATAATGCGAGTGCAAGTTTATACAATAATCTATGAAAGACTCTGAACATTTCAATTTGATGGAGAAAATGTTAATTTTCTTCACTTAATTGTTCAGAGTCTATAAAATTCTTCCATTATCAATAATATGATATAATTTTAAGGGAACCCGTTCAAAATGCTAAAACTTAACAAAACATAACTCCAGTTGTTTTATTGCCCATTCTACATAACAATAGTGGGTTTGTTCAATTTTATGATAGGTTTTGAACTGCGCCCGAAGTTTTTATAGTCAACCTAATATTTAAATTACTTTAAGCCTTAAATTTAAATTTTGATATCACCTACTGGAGAATTGTTTTATCGCAGAATTTGATCATTTACTAACAGCATTTTACGTTTTTATAATTTACATGAAATAATATTTTTAATAATATTTCTCATGAAATGATCGCATTAATAAATTTATCATATTACAGGTCAAATCTCTTTGTAGCGAATACCGAAGTAACGAAATTTCCAGTATAACGAATCTGCAATTCGTCCCCGGTAAACTTCCATATAAAATGTACTGCACCAAAATTCAATGTAGCGAAGCCGATCTCAGAATAACGAACTTTTTTTTTCAAAATTTTAAAATTATGTTACCATTTTACATAAAATTTCTCCGAATTCAGTTTGTTTTTGGCACTCGGTGACTAAACACGTGTTCAAAAGTGACCGCTGGTGAGCGTAACACGTGTCGTAAACGTGATAAATCTCCAAGTTTTTGTTTTTGTTCGTACGTACCTACTTACCTACTGCTGTATTAATCCTTTGTGTTCCGGCGATTCTTAAACTTTTCAAAAACAATACGTCATTTATTTTTGTGTTAATTCAAAATGGACAAAAAACGAAGGCAATTCACGTTAAAAGAGAAATTAAGTATTTTGGAAGAAATCGACTCTGGGAAGAAAAAGAATGAGGTTGCCAAAGCACATGGAATAGCACCTTCTACTCTTTCAACCTTTTTAAAAGATCGAAAAAAGATAGAAGACCAGATTAAAGAAGTTTCAATGGGACCACAGAGAAAGAAGATTAGAGGTGCATTGAATGATAATGTGGATAAGGCCACATTCACATGGCTTCAAAATGTGAGGTCTCAAAATCTTCCCGTGAATGGACCATTGATTAGAAAAAAGGCATTGGAGTTTGCCAATATGATGAATGTTCAATCGTTCCAGGCAAGTGTCGGATGGCTCAACAGGTTTCGAGAACGGTATGGAATTTTATCTAAAGCTATTTGTGGAGAATCTAACAGTGTCCCACAAGAACGTGTTGCGGAATGGCGTGAAGGCGAAATAAAAAAAATAATTGCGGAATATGACAGAAGTAACATTTTCAATGCTGATGAAACTGGCATATTTTACCAATTGCTTCCTCACCGTACTTTAACATTCAAAGGAGATCCATGCAAGGGGGGCAAAAAATCAAAGGTTCGATTAACCGCATTATTTTGCTGCAATGCTTCAGGTACGGAAAAGTTGAAACCGTTAATAATAGGAAAATATGCAAACCCTCGATGTTTTAAAAACGTGCAATCACTTCCTTGCGATTACCGGGCAAACCAACGTGCCTGGATGACGCAGCATATTTTTAACGAATGGCTGATAAATCTTGACAGAAAAATGAATTACGAAAGAAGAAAAATCCTTTTGTTAATCGACAATTGTTCGGCCCATACGTTAACCTGTCAACTAAAACACGTACGAGTAGAATTTTTTCCTCCCAACTGCACAGCATTATTGCAACCGCTGGATTTGGGCATCATACGCGCCGTAAAGGTGCATTACAGGGGTCATTTATTAAACAAAATCCTAGCGAACATGCATTCTGAAGAAGTAAAAAAAATCGACGTGAAAGAAGCCTGCGATATGATTTGTGCTGCATGGTGGTCTGTAAAGGAGTCCACAATTTACAAATGTTGGGACAAATCGTCAGTGATTGAAGGTACCTATGTGGATACTATCGACGAATCACTGGAGATTGAAAATGAAGCAGAAGAAATTTATAGATCGGTAGTTCCTGTCTCTGCTGGTGTCTGCTTCCAAGATTATATCGAAGTAGATAAAAATGTGGTTGTTGCAGGCGAGCTGACGGAAAAGCAAATCGTTGAAAACGTACAGAACATTGAAAACGAATCTTCAGCGAATGAAGATGAGAATGAGAATGAAGCTATAATTGTTCCGCTTGAAGCGAAGGTTTCCTTAGTGGAAGCATTAAATGGACTGAAGAATGTTCGGGGTTACTTAAGCAGCTGCAGAAACGTGCCCGAAGATGTTTTCAAAAACATTTGTAACATTGAGAAGTCCATTTTTCAAGCCGCCAAAGAAAATTCTGTCCAAAAGAAAATTTCCGATTTTTTTATCAAAAAATAAAAACCTATTTGAACTTGGTTTTTAATTCACCTTTTTTTACTTGCTTATAAATGTCTTTTTTTGCAATAAAGTCTCACAGTTTGAAAATCATGGTTTCATTTCACTCGTGTCCTGTACTAGGTAGGTATCTATATTCTATTGATCACTGACCGGAAGATCGGGTGTAGTGTAACAGTAATTTAACTTGGGTGGGTATAATATGGCGATAAAATAAATTAAAAATGTGTCATATCCTTTACATCCAGTGTAACGAATTTTCAGTATAGCGAATTTATTTTTTGGTCCCGTGAAGTTCGTTATACCGAGATTTGACCTGTATAAAGATTACTTCAAAAGTATTGAATAAAATAAAACATTATGGTAAAATATGCATTTTGTAGTTTTACAACAGTGTATAAAGTACAATCGACGAATGTTTGTAAAAAACTAGGTTTGTGTGTCTCCTGAACAAAGTGGTTTGCATATTAGGTTGACGTTTGAAATTGTTAAGTATTGTATTATATTTTTTTACTTTAAAAAATCCGTACTAAAAGAACATTGTATTATTGTAAGATGTATATTTAATTTAAAATTCGTTTGCACAAATATATGTATTATTTTTTATACGGAATATGCCATTTTTCTGCATACTGACTTCATAATTTTAAATTGAACAGAAAAACCTCATATAAATTTATAACTAATTAATACGTAATTTAGATGAATGTAATGTAAAAATAAATATTGCCAATATATGTGAATAAATTAAAAAAAATACAATTACTTCCAAGGCTTACGAGATACTATTTAGCGAAATTAAATACTATATCTTGTTTCACAAATCTAGAGAAAAAAAATACAAAGCATACAGAAATATAATACTTAAGTGATCGGTGGTTATGATAAATTTAGAAGTTTATATAAATTACTATAATATTTATTTTACTTAGGATATGTTTATGAATGTTAGCAAAATTTAGATTACAGTTATGCCAATTTAAAATGAGCGGTCGAATTACTTAAATGTAACTGTGTAATTATTATTCTTCTAAATGATATTGGTTCAAACGGAATAGGCAAAACTAAGTGTAGAAAAAAATTAAATGTAGTTGGAATATTGAACCCAATATCTTATGAAGTTTTTGAATTAGCGAAAAAAATCATGTGAATTTATAAAATTAAAATGTATTTTGGATGTTAATTAATTTTTATTGGTGACTACTTGTTTTTCGTACAGTATAACAATATTAAGAATACTTTTTAGGATGTTTATATTTTGATATTCATTTAAAAACTGGAGCCTGTAACTGATTTTTGCCTTTCTATCTTCAATATGTGCAATGCTATGCATGTTTATAAAAAATAGTTTAAAATTGAATAGTTTCTGGATTTTGTTATCTTAATTTTAACACCAAACAATATTGAATACATGTAGTCAAAGCAAATACAATATGCATTTTACAAAGACTCCCAATTTGAGAAAATGTAACATTTTTGTCAAAAATTAACAAGTTTTTAATGCTATTTTCGGTAAACAAACTCTTATTGGTCCAAAATAGCCACAGCATGTGAAATTAACTTAACTTAGGCATTTAACATCAAGTGCAGTGTTCTATGAATAAGAAATCCATAAATTAAAGCATTTTCTTTTTTTTTTAAGAATTTGGCCAATTTTACCGTATGTGTTTGAAATACAGTATCTACTCAATGAATTAGGGCCACGCAGAATTTCGCGCAGTTTCTCAATTCAAACAGGAATAACTCAGAGAAAACCTTGAATAAAACAACATTGAATTTTATTTACACATGAACACTTTATTACGCTTAAATTATGCATAAATTTTTATATAAATATAGTTAGTATTTAGTATTTCCACCTTTGGAAGAAATAACTGCCTCAATTCTTTTTGGCATACTTAAAATGCACTGTTTTATCATGTTTTTTATTTCTTCGTCTTCTGACCAATTTTTTTGAATATTTTTTTTTAGACAGTCTACTGTCGGATTTGGAAATGAGTATACCTTATTTTTAACATGCTCCATACGTTTTCTATAGGGTTAAGGTCCGGAGAATTTCCAGGCCAGGGGAGCAAAGGCAGATTTTTGTTAGACAAAAATTTTATTATTGATTTAGCCCGGTGGCAAGGTGCCCCATCCTGCATGAAGGTGTATGGACCTTCTGTTGGGTCGAGTGTATGGTAGAAGGGCAATAAAATTCGTTCGAGGACCTGCTTATAGGAATTTTGGTTCATTGTTCCTTCCACGAAAAACAACGGCCCAGGTAAATTGTTAATAATACATGACCATATCATTGTTGCAGGGGGGTGTTTGATAACTTTTACCACACAGGCCTCATTGTAACGTTCCATTGGTGTTCTCCTGACGAATCGACGGCTCTCTGTCACGGCTTCTAACCGGCACTCATCACTAAAGATGACCTGAAAAATAATGAAAATTTAAGTTTAATTCAAATATAAGCTTATTTACTAAAATGATATGTTGAAAATTCAATTTAAATAAATACCTTTTTCCAATCATCTACCGAGTAATTTCGATGTAGCCTGGCTCATTTTAATCGATCCGCTTTCATTCGTGGTGTCAATTTTGGTACTTTTACAGGGCGCCTGCATTTCAGATTTACTTCGTAAAGACGTCGCCTCAGTGTTGATACCGATATATTTATACCCTCTTCTTCCAATTTTATTTTTAATGTTTTTGCTGATGCACTACGGTTTTCTAAGGCACTTTGAACGATTTTTCGATCAGTCCTCGGTGTTGTTTTTCTAATCCTACGACAGTTCTTTCGCCGATTGCTGGTGGCGGGTGGCTGATTTTTTATTGATTTTGAAATTCTGTCCACTGTTTGACGAGAAACGTTTTCTTTTTTTGAAATTTCTCTATTAGATAGTATTCCTAATTTCAGTAGCACTATAACACTAGACTTTTTTTCCTCAGAAATGTCTTTACTTTTTCCCATTTTGTCCTTTTCAAAAAAAACTCTTGTGTTTACAACAAAATTTTTTACTTTATGAACAAAAATTAAAAATCAAGTTTTTTTCACAAGACACGATAACTATATAACCTCTCTGAACAAAACAACAACCAGAACTCAAGAAACATCACTAATAAATGAGATAGGACTATTTTTTGAACTATCAACTATCTGTCTACCTGTGCTAATTAGAGACCTTTCTCAGAAAAAGGGTATGAAATTTTGTAAAGGCTTAAATAATCCAGGTGTATTTTACATATTATTGAAGGTAATATACATGATATTAGATGTCAATAGAAAACTTAAAGTATTTATGTAAAATAAATATAATAATCCAAAAGATTTCAGAGTATTCAAAAAAATAATGGGTGGCCCTAATTCATTGAGTAGATACTGTAGGTATTTTTACTTGCACATAACTTCATGTTGATATATATCTGCGATGATAGTAAATGCAGTTTTTAAATAAACACATAGTTTAATCATATGTGCCGCTGCTATTTCCGAAGTTCTTGAATGGTAAATGAGGAAATTATTATTTTTTGAGCATGTAATGATGTCACACCTGATGATAAATGGAATTTATTTACAGACTTCGATAAGAATAGTACCGATTGTTTTGTAATTTTTATATATTTTTTTTGCCAATCCGTGATGACAACCTATTGTTGTTCCAATTGACTAAATTCCAGATCAACTATTATGTGTATAGGTCTCCATATAAATAAGTAAAGTTTTATTTTCATTAAGGCTGCATCTTATACTAGTCTGAAGCTCGTGAAAGTATGGTCGTGTACATTTTTATAATGATTAATTATAAATTGTAATGTTTATAAAGTAGGATAGGACATTACTTTGTAACCGATGTATATATTCACCTAATTGTCTCGAGTATTGTAATATGTAACCGCTTGATCCGCACCATATTTCCAGATTCCACTTTATACTTGTCTCTACGCTACTCGGTGTCGCCAAACGGCCTTAATATAAGCCATCCTACGTTTTTCCAATGTACGAGGGCTTTACTTGAATTAGGCTCATGGTAAAAGAGGTTCCCATATTCTGCGTTGTTCCTAACTACTACGAGTATTAATAGAGCTCAGATTGTGTCGGGGCTACATTCACAAGGAGTTGTTTTGCCATATGCAGTTCCAAACAACATTTTACACGGTTCTTCGTTTAATTGAGTCATTTTTTTAACACTTCTTCTTGTAACTATAATACTTAACCCAATGATAAACATTGTATCGATGCAGTGCTATCGTCATTGTTTATTACACAAAGGCAAGATGATCTGTTTTGTGCCTCAGGTATCAGTCCAGGGTGATATTAAATAAATATTATACGTAGTTAAAAATCACTAATATATTCATTTTGACACCCTGTGAATCAAACTCTGAACGTCCAACCAAACTACAATAAATTGCGGAGACAGATTGAAACTTGGGTACTCATTTCAAATTCACTCATTTAAAGTAATACAGGCACTGTATACAAATACTGGATATGCACCTTTAAGGGTCAAATATGTGTAAATTTATACAATTCACTTGTCATAAGTCTGGAGACTACATTTTTGCCATAAAAGTCAGCAATTTGACAGTCAAAGTATAATTTAGACCAAAAGGTCTGAATTGTACTTTGTGTTTCATAATAAAAGATAGTCGTGTGTCTAGCTGACACGCAATTACAACTACTAGGGTACAACCCTACCACATGAAGTGTGTAGACACCCGATATTCACTTGTGTGTACAGGTGGTAAATGTGTAAATAAGTGCGTAATACACTAACCAGGATTTATTTATATAAACACTTATACTCTATTTGATTTCATATAAATGAGGTACAAGTTATACATCTCCGTGTGAATGTAACCCCGCCCCGCCAACCCGCTGCGGTCACTATAGACTTAACAAGGTGCTATTTCAGCAATGTATTGCAGCCTCCGTAAATATCTTTTTCACCTCTTTTATATGAGTACATGGGTAAATCTCTCTAACTTATCGTGCATGTGAGTGTGTTTGTGTAAATTTACTAAAATTTGCAATATTAGCGTTAAGTGTTGTTTTGTTTTGATATGTTTTAATTATTGATTTCAGTCTGTTGAGGGAATTACTTTGTTAATTGTGAAAAATAAAAAAATAATTGTTTATTATAAAAATCTCATTTTGTAAAATTAACTGATTTTAATGTAAATGTGTGTGTACATAATCATTTTTTTTGTAGTTTAAAAAAATATATTTAATCTGATAATAAATACACATTTTGAAAAAATGCATTTTTATTTAAACATACCATAAAATATATTACAAACAAGATTATTTAACTGATATGAAAAAGATAGACAGTACATATTATTTTTTTACATAAAATATGGACAAATTTATTGCAGTTATTGGAAAATAACAAACTCGGTTTATTAATCCTCGCATTGACAATTAAGGCAAGTACATTCCGCATCTGCTTTTACCTGAGTACTCTTTTCTGCTTTCTTTATTGTTCCCCCTTTAGACCCATTAGACTTACTCTCTTCTTCTATTCCTTGTTTTCCTGATTCAATTTTACGGGACTTGGATTCCTCTGGATGTAATTTCCCCGATAAATCGTTGAAAAGCGTAACAATATCGCTGAAAATAACTTTATAATTATTTTTGTCTTTATTTTGATCTGGAAGTTGAGTGTCTTGAGGGAAAGGTGTAGGGTTTGGTACGGCAGTCTGTGTCACGTGAGGAGGATCCACCTGCATTTCTTCTAAATGTCCCCATTGCTTATTGAATTTATATGTTTGATTTATATTTGTCGGCTGATTAAACCACGGGGAAGTTTCTAGAGTCGGACAAAAATAATGTAAATCTGTCGTCGATGTCGCTGCGTCATTATGAAACTAAAACAAAAAGTAATTGTTGGTTAATTTATATACAAACTAATATAATTTTTTTGTCTGCCTGTGTGGGGTAATGGTTAGCGTGTTTAGCTACCGTGCTGGATGTCCCGGTTCGATTCCCAGGGGGGGGAGGGGTGAAAACAAATATTAGTAGGATCACACCATAATATTTATTTAATATTACCCCGGACTGGTCCCTGAAGCGCAAGATTGATCACCTTGCCTTCATGCAAGAACATTGCGTCAATTCGGTGCAGTGCCCTATGCATCGTTGGGTGCGGATAAGGGTAAGAAGAAGTTTTTTTATACTAAAAGTTATTAGAAACTTTGAATTTGAATACGATTGATTTTGCTAAGAAGTTTCTTAAAAAAATGTGTATTTTAGTATTCTCTTATTACTCATACTAATTTAGAAGTTGGAAAAAAATACTGAAGAATTAGCAATAATAATTATTAATGCTTCTGGAATTTTAAAGTATGAAAATATACTTTAAGTTTATATAGCAAATGTAAAATGAATGCTATTCAGATAAAAAAAAATATGCTGGAGTTTTGCAAAAAAAAAATCACTTTACAAAAATAATTGCTTAAAAAATAACAGTTTCGAACCGTGTAACTGTTTCATACGGCAATGCAATTGTTTGATTAAAATAATTTGAAAAGAACAGTTTCTAAAAAATATGATTTCTTTGCAAAAGTAATAAAAAAAAATTGTGAAATAAACTTTTGATTGTAACAGTTGTATATTTTTTACAAATTTTAATATCTACCCTTCTACATAAAATAATAACCCTTTTTGCAGAGTATTAAGGGTTAAAGTCCGCTTGGATTTTTGAATTTACAGTTGCAGCTGCTGCAAAGAAAGGTTGCTCTCCACGGATACCGCTAGTTGATACATGAGAGTTTCTCAGTTAACCTTTACGGAAGTATGGAGGTAAATGAACGTCGGTGCAAATTTTCCTCAAAGGATTATCGACGTTAATGAACGACGAAGTCTGTCTGTCAGTTGATATTATATAACTCATAAAGCCATGACATCTGTGGATATTTGTATGTAATTTTGTCCCCAGAGAAAGTTGGACATCAATTATTGTACTCCCTTTAATTGATGAAAACTTTTATACCATTAATTGATATGGTGGTAAGTTCCGAATAACTTGTCCTTGAAGTTGATTTTCCAACATTTTAATTTCCAATTGCTTTAAAGCGATCTTCTGTTGTATATTTAACTCACTAAAACATAAAATTTTTATACAAAACAGCTTACATCTTAGTTTTATTAAGTTTAATTGGCTTAAATTTAAGCAATATGATAGTACATTGCACATGACTAGTGCAAGTACGGGTATGTTACACGAATGCCGGAGTCATTGCTGCTATTTTTCTTTCCTATAAAGTAGTTATATCTTTATCCTACTTTATTTACGTCATCTATATCACATCCAATATATTCTACTCCTATATCCATGAATTTGGAATACAGGACTGATCACTCTGCCTTCATATCAACATAACTGTGTGTGTATATGATGCGGTGCCCTATACCAGTGCTCCGCAACCTTTTTCCATCTACGACAAAAATTCTTCCTAGAATTCCGCGGCACACCAAAAGTTAAAAAATATAGACCATTGAAAAATTATTTTGTTATAATAATCATTCTTTACTACATTTGGAAAAATAGACAAAATTATCAAAATTAATTTGTTATTGTGGATTAAATATATGATAAATAATTATAAAATGTCAAATACATTAATTTGACGGCGGCACACTTGTATCCGGCTCGCGACACACCAGCGTACCATGGCACACTGGTTGCGGAGCACTGCCCTATACGGTACCACTTGGGTGTGGATAGAGGACAGAAGAAACATTTTGTTAATACATGGCTAGCAAATAACCATCAGTTATAGCACGGCTGTCCAAACTCAAAACACAGTAAGGGACATTTTTTTTGTAGTACGTTTTTTTTGCATTTTTGGACTAAGTAAATTCAACTTAGTCCAAAAATGCAAAAAAACGTTCTATAAATAAAATGTCCTTTACTGTGTTTTAAGTTTGGACAGCCGAGCAGTCTTCACATATTAATTAAGATAATGTGTGACGATTTGACTAAATCTATCGAATAAAAAAATACAGATTCATATTTAATTATTTTTTTCCTACCTTATTTTAACTTCTAATTTTAATATTAGTGTGATATTAAAATAAAACTTACGGTACTGTGTGATCATGACATGGAAGATTTGTATGAACATTATTTACTAGGGCAGGATTAAAAATTGCGTGTGGCAAGTTTTTTGGAATAAAATGGAACCTGACGCTTCCATCAGGATATTCTATAGGTACGACTTGACCATCAGCGTACGAGAAAGTATTGTTCTCCCAAGGATTATGTACCAACATTGGTATTTGTTGCGAAATAAATTGATTTTTCATACAACCTGTAAGATCAACAAATTATGTTTATTAAATGTAAATTTGGATGATATTACATGGACTTTGGAGTTCTTTATCAAAAAAACTATCACTATACCCAATTTTAGACCATTTATTTATTAATTAACATGTTTGGCTACCATTCAAAATATCCCAGAGTCAGTACTTGATGGATACGATTTACAATCAGTACTCCATGATGACAATTTGTTTATTTTCATTAGCATTTATTTTGCTCAGTAGGAATATTGGATCAAAATTACTCTACATACAAAAAGATTTGTAAGATCTTTATAAAAAACAAAAAGTTTTTCCATTTGCTTTATTTGCAAAATTCACCAAAGGAAATAAAGTATTTGTTAGAAATATATATCACTAACCATATACGTGGTTTTGAAAAGTTGGTAACAACGCAGTTAAAACCAGAGTGTAAACATTTTCCTTTCCCAATATGAAGTAGGTATTATGCAAAGGTAGTATGTAAGTAGGGTAAGTAAACTCCGCGGTAATAGTGATGGGTAAAGTAACAACGGTTCAAAGTTTTGATAGATAATTTATATAGTGCCAGTTTCGTAAAATACTATCTCCAGGGCACTCTTTATCTCTTAATCCTTAATATATATTGGATTTTAACCAAAATCGTACCTCGTAAGTTTTTTTTAATGAATTTATTTGTTAATTATATTCACACCCAATTATACTGATAAATATTTCAGTATAGTGAATAAAATTAAGATGAAACAAAGGAATTTATTCAAAAGACAACTACCGCTCTTTCAATTTTTATTATCTATTGTTAATAATTTGATACGATACCTGGTTGAATAGGCAATGATTGATTCCAATAAGATGACACTATAATTAAATAAACATTGTGATTAATTGCTAAATATATGATACATTCTATGAAACAAAGGTTAACTTGAATAAAAAATAGAAGGTACTAACTTTTTAAATAAATTATCTACAATTTAAATGTTTCAAAAATCAAAATATTTTGAACATAACTTGAAGAGCAATGATATTTAAAAAAACTAAAATTTGAAAAATTAATTTCTTTGTTATAAATCTTTAAACAACTCCCCCAACATCCTCATTAAAATAAATTTATCCATCAGCCATTGCCTCGAAAGACAGCTTTTAAACAAAACCCAATTGACATCTTTTTATATTTTACCTTTTTTAAATGTTTTCCAGTGTTTTCTTATAATTATTTTGAGGAAAATAAAAAAATAATAAAAAAGGTACCTATCTAGTACCTACTTCATTATGAATATATATAGATAAGTACTTGTCCTATTTGAACTACACTATTTATTTTTTTGTAATTCTAAGCAAAAAAATTTAGGTATAAAATGTAGGAATATTTTAGAAGTACAAATATAATCCGTTGAACGTAGTAGTTTAATATTTTTTATTTTGTTGCTGTCTGTGTGCATTATATATCTCGTATAACTTTTTTCTTGTCATGAATTTGCGTGCATCATATTTTAAGAGTTTATATAAATACACACACACACACACATATATATATATATATATATATATATATATATATATATATATATATATAAATATATATATATATATAAATATATATATATATATATATATATATATATATATATATATATATATATATATATATATATATATATATATATATATATATATATATATATATATTTTATTTTTTTATTTTTTATATATGCTTTCTTGTTATTTCAATTACGTGAAGGTAAGGTGAGTATTTATTTAACATGCCCACAACCCATTGCAATAGGTAAAATAAATAAAAATAGCACTTTGTAATAATTTTATTTTACAAAACTATATACATGTCTTCATTACCTAAAATATCACAATACAAATAGTTGTTCATTGTTTATTGTCAACTTGTAAGTTGGCTCTTCAACTAGCATACTTAATATTGAAATATGTATATATTCACAATTGCCTTTAAAATTTGACCTTGTAATAAAAAGTGTATACAAAAAACAGATAAGGTCAATTCTCACCCCCTGTAACCTACTCTCCTTGTTTAAGCAAGAAAAGCACTGGTACAATTTTATAATTCGGAAATAATTTGTTTCGTTTCATTTACAGTATTATCAGGTAAAAGATTTATCATGTCAAAGAAAATTAATTTTGCATTATATGGCAGATTTATATCCTTATAATTTTTTACTAATGATGCTAATTTAAAAGATGGACAGTTGTAAAAACAAAACTGGTCTGATGGTCTGTTTGCTTCGAAACCGACTTTAAGTTATGATATATATATATATATATATATATATATATATATATATATATATATATATATATATATATATATATATAGTGATTTTATAACAAAGTTATTTTGTATGTTATAAATGGAAAATCACAATTCAATGCTCCAAATATAGATAACATTTTTTATTTTCTTCAAATAGTTTCGGAAGACGTGCTTTGCATCGAGATCATTGTGATAAAGATAATTTAGGCCAAGTAGTAGTAGGAAGTAATCATTGAATATTGACATGTCAAATATTGAAAATCACAGGTATTGGTTTAAGAAAGATTTATCAGCTGTAGACAGTATTTCTGATGTGGAAATTTACAATGTACTCTGAGTTTGTTCTTTGCACGCTAATTGCAAATGGATCCGTCGGATGAAAGGTGAATGCTACGAGCCTTCTAGCTGTCGCAGGAGCCGATTGCCCCAGAACTCCGGCATATATCCTAAATTTCAGCAAACCAGAATCTCGAGCGTAAAATCTGTAAACAATAATAATGGTATCTCATCGTTATCAATAAGGAAAAGTATTTATTAACTGTTATCTAAACACATTCAAAGTGCATATAAATAACACTTAATAAAGTGTATACAATGAAGCGCTAAACACGTGAGGGTGCTAATAGTATCTCCAAAAAAATCATATTAGGTTCACTTTCAACAATCTACTTATTTAATTATCATTAATATATATATTTGTGATATATAATTCTCTGAGTTTATTTATTTTATGACAGCTGTTACGCCTTGCGAAGTCATTGTGAAACTGCCACGTTCAACGATGCCCTCGCAGCTCTTACAAAAATAAATAAATTGAGTAGAATCATAAATTGTGATTCGCTTTTAATACCCAAATATGCTATATTATATTTGAACATGGAAGTTTTTCTTATGTAAAAGTGAAATAAATTGAAAGTGTACCTGATTGGGTACTCTCCATAAGCCTTAGGCCTCTCCATGAGCGAGACCCACTTGTCATCGTAGCTAAAGAGCGATAGGTCCAAATACGGAGAGCTACTGTAGGATTGCGCGCTGATGGGAAGCTGGGCGAGAATTCTTTTGGTCGCTTCCGTCTTTCCACCGTAGATGGCTCTTACTATTGTCTGTTTAAATCTCTGTTGATTCAGCTTCGCGTATAAGTTATTGGAAGGAGAACAAGTGAACTGAGATTCGGAGTACAACCTCGCATTGCGAAAAGAATCGCAAAAATTCTCAAACAGTTGCAGAAGGCTCTCTGATGTGTTTTCATATACTTCCAAAATCTTACTTTCGCTCATGTTGTAGATCACGAAGAAAGAAGACTGACTGTTCGGTTCTGACGCTCGTAGAGTGACGACATCTTCACTCGCGTACTTTATAAGCAAGTGGTCTTCATCCAACAGTTGCATTTTCCACATCCTCAAAAATCTAAATGTGTCAAAATATTTATAAAACTTTCTCAACTCCAGCGGGTCACCCGTTGTGTCGCTGATATTCTTGGCTCGTTTGTATAGGAACACTAAAAGTCTGTGTTTTAAGGAATTTATGGATATATCTAGAAACGGCCTCATATTCACCGGAGGAGTTATGATAGATGTCAAGTACGCATCGTCTTCGTGACAGAATCGCCCAATCTTACGCACTTCCAACAACATCCCGTCCAGTATTTGATATATGTGTATCGTTTGATGTTGGACAGAAAGCACCGCTAACATGTCTTTGTACAGATAAATTCCCTGGTTGTGTGAGAGGTATATTTTATCAACTTTAAAATTAACAGTATCGCAAAGTTTTCCTTTCACTAAGTCTACTAAATGTAAAGAATAGTCTTCCAGTACTGATCTGCAATAATTTCACAAAAATTAGGAAAAAAAAATAACAATAATGTAAGTTCGTGTTGAATGTTGAGAATCTATAAGCGATTTATCAGAAAAAGAATTTGGTTTTAACTATTTTTGTGCGATACACACAAATGCTACACAACATGATTTTGCAGTTTTTGAATTACATCACAGCATCAGACGATTTAAGAAAAACTCGCTTTTTAAGTAACGAAAAGATGCTATAGCAAATGTAACTGAAACCGCATTAATTAAATGAATAAATACTCGGTTATCTAGTATATAAGACGAATCACCTCATTGTTGGAGTAACTGCTTCATTGTTACTATGGATCTGGTAGAAGTGGGGTCGTAGATCATCAGGAATCTGAGCGGCAGAGCCGACTATGACATATCTCCCATCATCCGTAAACAAACTGCACTCTCTATTGAGCTGATCGACTCTCAGGTTATTGGGACGGAATTGGCAGACAGTTACTACAAATTTAGACTGAAAGACAAAATACAGAGAAAATTGTTTTAGTATACTCACAACAGAGCCAAAAATATTGCCAAAAAAAGCAATGTCAAAAGTTATTATATAAATAAAGTTAATTTTAATGATAATTTACTACTTATTTAAGGTTTTATGCCTGAAGTGTTAAGGTTTGTTT